>NC_134354.1:103655270-103800270 GCF_048569485.1 Anomaloglossus baeobatrachus | reverse complement strand
CCGAAAGAGGAGGCGCCGAAACCGGAGAACGGAGACGCCCATATGGCCAACTGCACAACCGTTTAGGTGAGTATTCGAAAGTGTTTTTTATGTTCTCACACCGGCCTGGGCTCTTATATACAGCATGTTAGAATGCTGTATATAAGAGCCCGGTGGTGGTGGCTGCAGCTTATAGGCCAAAAAAGTGGTGACAGGTTCCCTTTAACAAGAATATGCTCTTGAATTTTTTACCAATAACTAATATATAAGAAAAAGGTTATAATTTTTTAACCCCTCACATAAAAGGCTTAGAATGGTCTTACTTCTGGGAATCTTGCAGTAAACTAGCGGCATTCTGTGAGGCTGGATTTTGCTTGACATAGTTTAGCCATCCGGTAGTGTCATATTCCACCCAGTTAGTGCCATAGGAGTGCCCCAGCAAGAAGTGATGTTCTTTATTGCTTCGGAGTAAAGGTTTTTTACCTGTGCATGGATAAAAGTATAATCACAACATAGGTAGCAGAAAGACTAAATCATTTCACAACTTAATGAAAAAGCATCCAAGATCACTACATGTTGGGGCCTAGCAGACAAAACGTTACCTGGACACACTTCATTTTTCAGATTTTACCTTAAAATCCACTTTATTCAATATTAAATGCATTATTAAAACTGACAAATCCTCCATCATTGCCAACTGTCCTCATAACAAATATCTAGAGCCTTGCTTGAGAATGACAACCTTTGATGCACGATGGACTTTCAATGCCTTTTGTAGGGTGTCATATGCAGGTTTAACTTATCTTTAGAGACAGTTTGAGAAAACTAATCAGATTCATTATATGTCAATTGCTCCAGTGCAGACATACAGAAGAAAAGGGAAAATAGATTCTTACTGTCACACTATGCCAATTACTTAAAGGGAACCAATCACCAGGATTTTCGTATATAAGCTAAAGCCAGTGCTATACTGGCACTATCAGGCTGGGTCTATACATACCTGTAGTGGTCAGCTCGGATGTTTAGGTTTTGAAATTCAAGAAAGTAAAGTTTATAAAATCAGCAGCTTCTTGAGTAACAGCAGCTGAGGAGCAGATAATATCTGGGGGTATTCATAGTTATCTCCTCCCCGTTAGAATTAGCATAAGTATGATACATTCGATTTACTTTTTCATTAGCAAGACCTGTGTGATGTCATACCCATGTGCCCAGAAGGTTTTTTGGATTTCAAAACCTATATGTCCTAGCTGACAACTATGTATGTAGAGCATCAGCCTGATAGTGTCAGTATAGCACTGGCTTTAGGTTATACACTGTGTCCACCCATGTCCTGTCCACCGCAATTAACTTGAGAACGGGGGCAGCTATAAGCATAGAAGTGGTGCCTAAGTATAGTAAAGTAGCTATGCGCTACACAATGAAACCACCTATAGCGCCACCTGGTGGAAAACAACGGAGTTAGCATTTTTATCTCGAAAACAGAACGAGATAGAGAAAAAAGTGAATTAAGTTGTAGGGCATCATCAATTCAATACGAATCGACACCTTGTATACAGAAATGCTAAGATTAGAACGTGTAAAACTCACAAGGCTGCGGACGTGAAGCGATATCTCATGGAGACCTTCCTACAAGTCATTGGGTATGGTGGCAAACAGCAGGTGTATGCGACCCCTCCATGAACATTGCAGGACCTACGACGACGTATCACAGATGCTTGTGCAAACATGTCACCTATCACATTGCACAATGTGCAGCAGGATACAGTATGCTGTCCAGAGTCCAGATGTGCATTGCAGCTGACGGTGGCCACTTTGAGCATCAAAGTTAAATCAGCGCCATATGCGTGACCAGCATTCAATGTTTTTGGGGGGTCATGGGTTTCACATCATAGCATTTCTGTATGCAAGATGTCGATTCGTATTGAATTGATTATGCCCTGCAACTTTGTAATTCACTTTTTTTCTCTATCTCGTTCCGTTTTCGAGAAAAATATGCTAACTCAGTTGTTTTCCACCAGGTGGTGCTATAGGTGGTTTAATTGCATAGCGCATGGATACTTTACTATACCTAGACACCACTTCTATGCCTATAGCTGCTGCCGTTCTCAAGTTAATGGCGGTGGACAGGGTATGAGTAGACACACTGTATACGAAAATCCTGGTGATTGGCGTAGTGTGATAGTAAGACCATTTTCCCTTTTATTCTGTATGTCTGCGCTGGAGCAATTGATATAAAATGAATCTGATTAGTTTTCTCAAATGCTGCATATCGTCTGTCAGCACCAAAGTGTCTAGTTGGAAAATCATTAAAATGGCAGAAGTCTTGTGACATGTATGATTAGGGTGGGGGGGGGGGGGGGGGGGGGGTCTCCAGATATCACAATGTAAACTATTACCTAATGAAAATTACCTCATTTGGGGTCTAATAATATTTAGGAGGCTGTCCAAATGTGGGGACTTTTTTTTTCCCCTTAAACAAAAATAATTGGGGCTAAAAATCATTTTTGCAATTTAAACTTTTACACTGTTCAGCTTTTATCGACTTTGGTCTCTTTGCACATTCAATTCTGATGTGGTCTGTGATCATAAATCACAGAACCCAGCTCTCACAGAGCCCAGCTCTCACAGAGCCCAGCTCTCACAGAGCCCAGCTCTCACAGAGCCCAGCTCTCACAGAGCCCAGCTCTCACAGAGCCCAGCTCTCACAGAGCCCAGCTATCATAAGATAATAAATGCAAGGGCTCTCATCACTATGTGTTTTTTCTTTTATGGACCCACAGACTTGTTTTGGCCCTTTGTCATCTGTGCTACTGGAAAAAAAAACAGACACGTCTCCTTGTGGTTAACAAGGAGACACTGTCTGTGTCAAAACATGAACATGTGAAGATCACCATAGGTGTGGTATCCATGAAAAAAATTCATGCCACACACACAACAGAAAAAAAAAAAAAAAAAAAAAAAAAAAAAGACATGTGAAGGAATCCCTAGAGGATTTTTTAGCTAGAGGTGGTCCACTTTCAGGACAGTGGGCAACAAATGCCATAAAATATGTAGCAGGTGATCACCCTCCGAAAGACCAGCCTCGGCTTTCCACCACTGCTCTGGTGTCAAAGTTTTGGCTGCAGAGGTTATATCACACTTCACCAATGAAGCCAATCACTGAGCTCAGTGGTTCAGGCAGTCTACCTCATCACAGCCGCTGAGCTTAGTGATTGGCTGCAGTGGTGACCTGCACCGTTGAGACATGAGTAGCGGTGGAGAACCTTTGTTGATCCCATGGAGGGTGAGCACTTGCTTTATTTGTTGTCTTAGGTATTTTACAATGTTTACTGTACACTTTCCTTAAAGTTGACAATCCCTACAAGGGCCAGTATCCTGTCTAAAGCCCCTGTCACGACTTTCCAGCGATCCAGACAACGATATGACCTGATAAAGATCGCTGGTAAGTCGCTATGTGGTCGCTGGTGAGATGTCACACAGTCAGATCTTCCCAATGACGCAACAACGATACAGCAACTTGTATAACGATCTGGGTGGTCATTGGGACCGGCACACAACAGCTAGTGTGACGATTCAGGCCTACGTGGTTGTACGTGTCTGAGCTCTGAGTAGTCAACGAGGTCGTTGGTAAGGCGTCAAAACACACCAATGCATCCTGCCCAGCAGGACCTTGACAATCAAAAAATGGTCCAGGCCATTCCGACACGACCAGCGATCTCACAGCAGGGACCTGGTCGTTGTTGCGTGACAGAATCTGTGACTCAGCAGCGATCTCGCTATGTGTGAAGGCATCTTAAACAATGCATATGCAGAGGAATGGAATGGTTATCTACAGATTTCCTAATATCTGAAGTGGACAACCTCTTCATTTGTAAAGTAGTGCAACATTGTGTTTTTCTTTTAATATTAGGTTATTCATAACTTTGACATCACAATATTAAATAATATAAAATAGCCCCACCATAAGAAGCTTCCTGGTAGCACGAGAAGATTTTTCTTTGTAGAAAGCACAATATTAAAATAGACTGTAATATATAAAGTGGTATGGTGTGACTTATAAAAAGCTAATAAAAAAATAAAATTTTATTACCAGTCTCTTCTCCTTCCTGAGGGCCATAGTAAGTAAAAAGTCTTTCTAAAAGGGTGCTCTCATTGCCACCAGGCTGCAAAGATTCTTCTTCCAGTAACCACAAAAGACCTCTGGCCTCATCAGTCCTTGCAAGGGTCCTTACCTGCGATTAAAAACCAAGTTCAATATCAAGGAAGCAATTCTCCCTACTCCTCCTGTCAAACAATAGTTTGCGACTTATTTTTCATGTGCGAAGGAGTGCGAGCACACGGAATAAGACCGGCTAACCAACCCCCATTAATCAGAGTAACAAACGGCTCCGTCCCCTCTTATCCACAATCTCATTTCTCCAGTCCTCCAGGCAGCTTTGCTTCTAATTGCCAGCCTGATTTTCTTGATGAAATGGCAGTAAAGAAAAGGGGATAAAAAACAACAACAAGGCAGACGAGTCAGCAGGGGTAATTCTCAGCCCTATTTTAAAAAGACACTTGAAGAGAAGAATCAATACTTAATGCTCGAGACATTAAAACACATCATTTTGTAGTAAAACGTTTTAGTCTGGCTTCTTGGCTCTTTTGAAAATTCAGTCAGGGCGAGACTACAAGGTAAAATTACAGCCTTCATTGCAGGGACAGATAAAGATCCACCGCGCACGGAATCGTCCCTATACATCCTTCACATGCACCAATTACTGCCCATAAAATACAACACTTTTTTTCTTCTTTAATAGGTTTTTTTTAAGATCAATACAACTTTAATTGGTTTATAAACGTATTTATCGTGTAACGCAGAGATCATACCCATATAATGCCGTGATACCACTCATCGGAGAGAGAAAAATAATTAAAAAAAAAAGGTAAGATTTTAATTAATTATTTTACTTAATTATTAAGTAATACCTCAATCTTTGTCATAACAAGAATCTTGTACTAAGGAAAATTTATTTTGCTTATTAGAGCAAGTGAGCATGTAAAAGATTCTAGCAAGTATGCTCCAATCACCAGAAAATGATTGATAGAAAGAAGATTGGTCGTTACGCCGCCATGCCACATTACAACTGACATCGAGCATTAATCCAACAGATCCATATCCAATAATTACTAATAAAGGCTTGTTATTAGCGGAAACGCTGTATACAATCAGCCACTGGATTTTTTTGACTATTGAGTATCAAAGATCCACCCGCACCTGTTTGGCTGCACGTCTGCCGATCAGATCAGCAGACATGTGCAGGGAATAATGCATCCTCAAAAAGCGTAATTATTGCCCAAAAATTCTGAAAAAATTCACCGCAAGAAAGGGCAACAATGTTTACACTTATATAGTGCTGCCCGCCTAGTCTAATAGTATGGGCGTCATCAATAGGCAGCAAGCCAGACGCTGTGCACCTGCATGTGTGAACGGCTCCCTATACAAGCCATTTGTGTGCAATTTTAATACTAAGCAATCACCCCCTCCATGGAGTGGCAGTGAGTGAAAGGTTACTCCATCAGTGTTTTGCACTTTTTGCCTCCATCTTTATTAAGAGGTTTTGCTGAATCCTGTGAGTGCATTTGTTTCTGTGGTCTGGGCAGGTAAAACATTGTTGCCCTTTCTTGCTGTGAATTTTCCTGAATAAGGCCAGTTTCACACAACCGGCTTTTCTTCAGTTTGGCGGATCCAGCGCGCTCCCGTACAGTGTATACAGTACAATGGCTGGGCTGCAACTTCCTGGTCACATGCTCCGGTCACGTGACTGGAGCTTCTCGCGCGGCCATTGTACTGTGTATGTACCGCCCTGAGAGGGGCCCGGCCGCTTCCTCCGCTTGCTCGGGCCGAGCCGCTCGAGGTCCGGGCTCGGGTCCTCGGTGGCACGAGCGCCTCCGGACCGGGGGCCACGTCGCTCTTGTTAAGGGAAGGTGGTGGTGGTTGTGTAACGGGTCGTGAAACCACCCACGGGTCGTGGTGACGGGGGATGCACCACCGCTGCGGCTGAAGTGATGGCGGGCTCGTCCAGGATCGGTGTTGCGGCCGCAGCTGAGATGTTAGCCCCTCCGTGGGTAGGGGCGGTGTGTCCCGGGCCCCCGGTGGGGGACTGCAAGGGGTGATGTTGTCGTCGGGGTGCAGGGCGCCGTGCCGCGGTGTAGCGTCGTGCCCAGATGGCACTGGTGTACTCACGATTGATTCACACTCAGAGTCACTGGTAAACCAAAGTTCGGAAGTGGTCGGTCCCCGCGGCCGGCTGCTGATGACCCCTGTGGGGTTGATGGAGGCCCCTTTTCCCGTGCACCTCTGGATGTTTGTGTTTCAGACCCCCTGCCTAAGCAGTGGTAGCCCGCTCCCCGGCGTTGAGCTGCCGGAGGAGCCCTCGGTTGCCTACAGGCGCTGGCCCGTCGGGTGTTTGGCCCTTGGCGGTGGCGCTCACCCGGTCTCGGTGGGCTTTTGCCTTCTTTCGGGACTTTGGGTGTGGATGAACCCGTGAGGTCCGGCCAGCAATCAGTCAATTTGACTATACTCAGTGGCTTCTAAGCTAGGACGGGGTCTGAGTACCCTCCTGCTGGTGCTCCGGTACACGGTTGACTCCCCGGTTCGGGACCGGTGGGCTCCAACCCTGGCCCGGTCCGTACAGTTCCGCCGGTTGCTGTACCGGTACTCCTGCAGACGGCCACCACCATCTACCTGCCTGACGTTCTCTAAGGGGCCCAGGCTCCAACTCGGGTCCCTGAATGCTGCTCCTCTACCACTCACTGTCAACTCCAAAACTTAACTGTTTGAACTTCCTGCCCCAGGACAGTAGTCTCCTCGATGGACGTGTCTTTCCGCCTGACTCCGCCCACCTGGTGTGCTCTACTCGCCCTGAGGGAGGCATCAGGTCTCCCTTTCGGGTGACCTCACAGGGGATGGGGGTGTGTGTGTATGTGGTAGATGTTATTACCTGTGACTCCTGGGGTCCAGGGCGTCACATATACACTGTACAGGAGCGCGCCGGATACGACAAACTGAAGAAAAGCCAGATGTGTGAAACCGGCCTAATGAAGCATAGCATACATGGCCAAGGACTTCTATATACATCCTTGGTCATTCTGCGCACTAGAAAAAGGATTTTTCTTAAGAAATTTCTTGAGAGTGAAAGATTAGCGGACTGGTGTTAAAAAAACGCACCAATAATGCATGCGTTTTGACGCGTTTTTGGTGCGTTTTTTCCGCAAGTTGGTCCCTGCGTTATTTTACCATTATCTATGGCAGAAAAGAAGTGACAGGTTATTCTTTTTCTCAAGAAATTCTGCAGAAAGAAATTTGTGGAGAAAAAAAAATGTAGTGTGCGCACAGCTAATTTTTTTTTTTCCATAGGTTTTGCTGGGGAATGTCTGCAGAAAGGTTACAACCATTTTCTCAAGAAATTTCTGCAGCAAAAAGGCAGGTAAAAACGCAGTGTGCGCACAGGGCCTAAGGGGTAAACAAAAAACTGTGGCATTACCAAAGAAGTAAATGGTAACTTATGTAATGGAGATACCCTGGAATGTCATGTTTGGTAGTGTGTGGACCCTCATCTGGCCACTATTCTGCTCTGAGGTTGGAGGGAGGCACTGTGCATATAAAAAATGGAAACCATTCTGTCCTGTACATGACAGCCTGAAAAACCACTTGTCACCGTTCTCTATTGTAGAAAACCTGAACTTTTACTCTTTATTTTTACACTGCAGATCCGCAAGACATAAGTAATTCATCCCATTGCTTCTTGTGCTTCTTTGTTCTAATGAGAATAGGGTGGTTCCCTCGGCACTGGGACTACCTTTCAGATATTTGTAGACCGCTATTAAGTCTCCTCTCAGCCTTCTCAATTTGAAAAAGAGAAGGCTGAGAGGAAACTTAATAGCGGTCTACAAATATCTGAAAAGGTAGTCACAGTGCCGAGGGAACCACCCAATTCTCATTTGCACAAGAAAGTACAAGAAGCAATGGGAGGAAACTTAAAGAAAGGAGATTCAGATTAGACATTAGGAAAAACTTTGACAGTGAGGGCAGTCAGGGAGTGTAACAGGCTACCATGGGAGGTGGTGAGCTATTCATCAATGGAAATCTTCAAGCGGAAACTGGTTAAACATATAGCTGGGATAATTTAGGAAAGCCTGCACTTGCAGGGGGTTGGACACGATGGCCCTTGAGGTTCCTTCTAACTCTACCATTCTATGATTCTATGAATTCGTACCAACGTGATGAACACAAAGTGATCTGGTGCTGATCGAAAAAAGTGAAACCAACATTTTAGTGTATTGCCATTTTGTGGAGCATATACAGACCATGGTTTTGCTAGAGACAAAACTTATGGAGATACTCCTTTACCTTTATTCATGACCCCTATATTTTTGATGTAAAGCCATCACTATGGACCCAGTTATTTAAAGGCAAATGCCTATATGGACTGTGTGTTCTTTACAGTATTTCATAGGCCTGTACATGACATAGCATTAAAACTGTTAAAAAAAAAAATCCCACGTTCTTGTACAGTCATAAGTTATATGATTAAGGTGAATTTGATGGCTATAATCTTCTATAACGGGATTGCTCTTTGTGGTTAAAGGAATTAACACCGCTATATCATCTCCTCTAAACTCACGGACGTGTCGGGAATAGCTTTAGCTCTGCATCCCATCGAGACATGCCGTCTCCTCATTAAAGTAACATCTGACAAAACTGCTCTCAGCCATCCTGTCCAGATTGTTTAGACGTGGCTGCTACACAAAAATCCAGAATGACTAAAGTCATATCTAAAGAAAGAGTCCTTCTTCATCTGCCATGGCAAATGCGTAGTCAGCTGTGTTGTAGTGGCCATTTCTGGTGTAGTCGCCTGCAAAAAATTCTTTAAAGAGCAAGAATATTCACTTTTTCAGAATGGAGTCCCAGTCTATCAGAACACACGCCTAAAATCAAGGGAATTTATCAGTTATTCCCCTTGTAAAGACCACAATAGCTATCATTTATAAAGATCACAAAGCAGCAGTATGTTAGTCATGATACAGTATACAGCAGAGGTCTCAAACACGCGGCCCACGGGCTGCATGCAGCCCCTCAGGCTGCTTCGTGGAGCCCCCAGCCCATGCCCCTGGTAACTATTGCGGCCGGTGCAGGGGCCGCAGCCTCTGTCAGCGATTTATATCAGATGATTGTTTTTCCGGCGCTGCGCTCTCAGAGTCCAGCGGTCTGTGCACAACTATTCCTCCAAAGCTGCATTGGAAACGTTGTGCACAGTGAGCTTGACTCTGCGCGCACAGCGCCGGCAAAACAATCATCTGACATAAATTGCTGCTAGTGGATATTGCCCCTGCACCTGCCGCAATAGTCACCGGGGGCACGGCCTGCAGACAGCAAGAAGCAGAGATGAGGCAGCCGAGGGAACGTAAAACAGGTGAGAAGAATGGGGTTGTGTGTGTGTGTGTGTGTGTGTGTGTGTGTGTGTGTGTGTGTGTGTGTGTGTGTGTATGTGAAGGACGGCATATGAATCCCTTATCGACCTATGATGTACTGGGTACGTTATGACTACCTGGTACTTAAGGACCCATGACGTACCCAGTACGTCATGGCGAAATGGCAGCCCCGGAGGCTGCGATCGCTTTGCAAATACCTTAGATTCGGGGAGGAGGGGACCTCTGCCTGACCTCAGGAGGGGTGGTGCCTCCCCGGACCTACGGAGGATGCGATTGGCTGACTAACGCCGTTCAGCCAATCACAGCCACTGTAATGTTTCAGCCATTGAAAATGGCTAAAACATTGAAATCCAGCCATGATCAGTGCTGCTATAGCACTGATCAATGGCTGGAGCTGGGTGACCTCAGTTTCACCCACCCCCAGCTCTGATTGGAGAGACCGGCCTTGTGACCGATCTCTCCAATCACTGTGGATCTGGGGCCGGAGACCGCTCCCCTCAGATTCACTCCAGCATCTGTGGAAGCTGAGGACTGGAGAGCCATCGGTAAGTTATAGCGCCACTGCCCCCTTTTAGCCACCCACATTACTATAGGATGGGGACAAGGTGGGCACATGACTATAGGATAGGGACAAGGCTGGGGACATTACTATAAAATGGGGACCTTACTATAGGATGGTGACATTACTATAGGATGGGACAAGGCTGGGGACATTACTGTAGAATGGGGACATTACTATAGGATGGGGACAGGGTGGGCACATTACTATAGGATGGGGACTTGGATGGGCACAGTACTACAGGATAGGGACATTACTACAAGGGGACAAGGATGGGAAATATTACTATAGGATAGGGACCTTACTATAGGATGGGGACTTGGATGGGCACAGTACTACAGGATAGGGACATTACTACAAGGGGACAAGGATGGGAAACATTACTATAGGATAGGGACCTTACTATAGGATGGGGACAAAGATTGGCACATTATTATTGAATGGGGACATTATTACAGGATGGGGACAAGGCTGGGGACAATACTATAGGATGTGGACAAGGATGAGACATTACTACAAGATGAGGACAAGGATGGGGACATCACTACAGGATGGGGGCAAGGATGGGGTACAGTACTATAGGATGGGGACTAGGATCGGGCACACTACTACAGGATGGGGAACATTACTAAAAGATGTTGGCCAAAATTTCTATATAGTGCTAATTGTAACACTATTAGTTACAAGAAAGAGATACAATTTTAAAAAAACCTCAAAATAATGCATGACATTTTTATATATATATTTAAACAAAGAATGTGCACATTTGTTATAATAAACAAGTGAAAAATGTTCAAAATCAGTGATCCCAAGGTGTGTAAAAAAAAAAAATATATATATATTACCAATAAAAATGTCATTTTGTCCTGCAAAGAATGCGGCCTCCCAAATTATTTTTTTCCGCTGTGCGGCCCATACACCCAGCCGAGTTTGAGACCCCTGGTATACAGTGTGTCCACCAATACCCTGTCCTCCGCCATTAACTTGAGAACAGCGGCAGCTATAGGCATATAAGTGGTGTCTAGGTATAGTAAAGTAGCCATGCGCTACGCAATGAAACCACCTATATATGCATATTGAATGGATGATGCCCTACAATTTTTTAATTCATTTATTTTCTCTATCTTGTTCAGTTTTCGAGATAAAAATGCTAACTCCGTTGTTTTCCACCAGGTGGCGCTATAGGTAGTTTCATTGCATAGCGCATGGCTACTTTACTATACCTAGGCACCACTTCTACGCCTATAGCTGCTGCCGTTCTCAAGTTAATGGCGGTAGACAGGATATGGGTGGACACACTGTATAATATACGTGATTCAGGCTTTAGGTCTGGGGTGCACAATCTGTGGCCTGGGGGCCACATGCAGCCCACGATACCCTTCTGTGCTGATTTCCACCATCTGTATGGTGTTTGGTCATATGTATTTTGCAAGTCACGGAGAAGACCAGTGTAATATAGCACTGTACGGACGGGTAATTATGGAGTGCTGTGTGCTGAAATGTGGATGGCCCAAAAATGAAGAGTCCTGACTCTTACAGCACAGAAAGGAGTAGACGAAGTGCAGATGTGGCCATTCATGAATCATTATAGCTTATGGGAGAAGGGAAACACTTGACTGTTTTATTGTTTGGCAAATACTAAAATGTAGAGAGCCGACTACATGGTTATTTCATTCTGGACTGCAAAACAAAAAGAAGGACCCCTCTACCTTCCTGGTATGAAGGAGACCTATAAATGGAACCAGCACATGTTAAGATATCTATGGCACATACGGTCAACATGCTATAGATGTCTCAGAAGGTCATGCTTTGGTAATCTTGTGATCCATGGGGTTAGTTTCTTCTTACAATGTGGCCCTAAGACCCAAAAGCGTAGTGCACCTCTGCTATAGGTGCATCTAGTAACTGCATACACTCTATCCTCTACACAGAATGGATACTTAGGTGACCAAAGGGGCTATATTGACTCTGTAGATTTATTTCACACAGGGCTATTCCTCCTCCCGTTTCTTAGTAGTAATATTACTAGTTGAAACTGAAGTTAAAGGGAATCTGTCAAGAGGTTTTTGTCATCTAGCGTGAGAGCAACATAACGTAGAGGCAGAGATCCTGATTCCAGTCATGTGTCACTTACTAGGCTGCTTAGTGTAGTTTTAATAAAATCATTGTTAAATCAGCAGTAGATTATCATTAGAGGACTACTTGGCATTCTGCCAGGTAGTCCAGCATATTCATGAGATCTGTATAATTGCTAGAGAAAACATTGATTTTATCAAAACAGCTTAATAAGTGACACGTCGCTGGAATCAGGGTTTCTGTCTCTATGTTATGCTGCTCTCAGATGGTGGAGCAAAAACCTGGTGCCAGATTCCCTTTAAGGCCCTGTGCGCACTAGAAAAAGGAATTTTCTAAATAAAATTTCAGAGGCTCAGTAAGATTTCCGCACCTGCGGGAAAATACCGCACCGAAATCCGCATCCAAATCCGCATGCGCTTTGTTGTGGATTTGTTGCGGATTGGGTGCGGAAATGCCGCAGCCAGCGTCGGACTGGCTACTGGAGGAATCTCCAGTAATACCAGGCCTGGCCGCGGTTACCTGCACTGAACTCCGGAGCTCCCACCTGAGTGCAGCCTAGACTAAACTGCGAGCGCCGAATGATTGATTCCCTGGCGATTGCCATTTAGTTCAGGCCGGACTGATCTCCGGAGCTCAGGTGACAGCTCCGGAGTGCAGCTTGGCCTCTCTACAGCTGTCACCTGAGCTCCGGAGATCAGCCCGGCCTGAACTAAACTGCAATCGCTGGGGAATCAATCACTCGGCGCTTGCAGTTTAGTCTACGCTGAGCTCAGGTGACAGCTCCGGAGTTCAGTGCATGTAACCGCGGCCAGGCCTAGTATTACTGGAGATTCCTCCAGTAGCCAGTCCCACAGCTACCTGCGGAAAAGAAGTGACATGCAATTCTTTTTGCTGCAGGAATCCTGCAGCAAAATATGCAGCTGTCAAAATCCGCCTAGTGCGCACAGCATTTTTTTTTCCCATAGGATTTGCTGGTGAATCACTGCAGAGATGTTATGAACATTTTCTGCAGCGAAACATGCAGCAAATCCGCGGGAAATTCCGTCTAGTGCGCACAGGGCCTTAGTGTACCAAATGAGGATTTTAACTGGCGAAGAGGACTTACACAGGCATGGGTCCTATGTGGCAAGACATTTTCAAGCCTTTTAGCACTACAGACACTACACACTTCTCTTGGTTCAAAAGTAATGTATCTGTACACCTCAATGGAAACTTCTCAAATATTTAATTTTGTTGAACATGGGCCCTAAAAAAAAAAAAAATGCAGCAGTGGTGCCCGTGCCTCCATTATCATTTTACTCTGATTGTCCCACACCTGGTTTTGCCTACAAATACTAAAAGGTAAAAAAACCCTCAAATACTCAATGTGTGCATGTGGACTAAAGGCCGCTTTACACACTGCGATATCGGTCCTGATATTGCTAGTGTGCGTACTCGCCCCCATCTGTTGTGCGACACGGGCAAATCGCTGCCCGTGCCGCACAACATCGCCCGGACCCGTCACACATACTTACCTGCCCGGCGCCGTCGCTGTGACCGGCGAACCACCTCCTTTCTAAGGGGGCGGTCCGTGCGGCGTCACTGAGCGGCCGCCCAATAGAAGTGGAGGGGCGGAGATGAGCAGGACGTAACATCCCGCCCACCTCCTTCCTTCCGTATAGCGGCCGGGAGGCAGGTAAGGAGAGCTTCCTCGTTCCTGCGGTGTCACACGGAGCGATGTGTGCTGCCGCAGGAACGAGGAACAACCTCGTTACTGCTGCAGTAACGATTTTTGAGAATGGACCCCCATGTCACCGATGACCGATTTTGCAAGTTTTTGCAACGATGCAAAATCGCTCATAGGTGTCACACGCAACGGCATCGCTAATGCGGCCGGATGTGCGTCACCAATTCCGTGACCCCAACGAGTTCGCATTAGCGATGTCGTAGCGTGTAAAGCCCCCTTAAGTGAAGAAAAATGCAGCAGACAAAAAAAAAAAAATAGTAAAAAAAACGCAAACCTGTGGTGGCGATAGCATTTTTTTTCCGCCAATCAAGAAAAAATAAAAAGCAGCAAAAATTGGCAAAGAATCAAAAAACAAAAACAGCAAAAATCGTAATAAATATTAATAGCTTTGTATTCCTAGAAGTACAAAAGGGGGTTTTTTTTTGTTTGCTTTTAAGTTGAGCCTTTTTCTGAATTCATCTGAAGGCTGCAGTTTACCGAGACACTCTATAATATAGGTATGGAATATTGTGATTTATTCTAGTGGAATTTTGGGGAAATTTTTAGATTAGAGGGTAACACAAAAAGTAAATACATGTATTTGGGATTTGCATTCTGAAGAATATCCTCACTATACAGCGTGCAACAAAAAATGTCAATCAAAGCAGTGATTACGAAAGTTTAGCACAGAACATAAAATAAATGAGGCATCACAACTTTCAACCACAGGCCATTAAGAGGTAAAAGCAATTCATAAGGGACTTTATATTCATAGGAGCCAATAATTTCCCATCTGGCTTAGGATGAATTGTGGAAGGGAATTTAAAAGAGATTCAGACAGATTACTGAGATTTAGAGAGCACTGACTGGGTCATTTTCAGTGGTCAATCTTAACATATTGGAACCATGGCAAAAATGGACCTACGGATCGCATATGGATGACATACTGATCCAAAACACTGATGACACCATTTTTTCACGTAAGTGTAAATGCAGATGTGTGAATGAGGCCTTATAGTCATGTAGGAGGCTGTGAAGCTGAGGTCAAGAGATCGGAGGACAGCCCCGCGCGTCAGGACGGAGCACAGCCCCGCGCCTCAGGACGGAGCACAGCCCCGCGCCTCAGGACGGAGCACAGCCCCGCGCCTCAGGACGGAGCACAGCCCCGCGCATCAGGACGGAGCACAGCCCCGCGCATCAGGACGGAGCACAGCCCCGCGCATCAGGACGGAGCACAGCCCCGCGCATCAGGACGGAGCACAGCCCCGCGCATCAGGACGGAGCACAGCCCCGCGCATCAGGACGGAGCACAGCCCCGCGCATCAGGACGGAGCACAGCCCCGCGCATCAGGACGGAGCACAGCCCCGCGCATCAGGACGGAGCACAGCCCCGCGCATCAGGACGGAGCACAGCCCCGCGCATCAGGACGGCGGACAGCCCCGCGCATCAGGACGGCGCACAGCCCCGCGAATCAGGACGGCGGACAGCCCCGCGAATCAGGACGGCGGACAGCCCCGCGAATCAGGACGGCGGACAGCACCGCGAATCAGGACGGCGGACAGCCCCGCGAATCAGGACGGCGCACAGCCCTGCGAATCAGGACGGCGGACAGCCCCGCGAATCAGGACGGCGCACAGCCCCGCGAATCAGGACGGCGCACAGCCCCGCGCATCAGGACGGCGGACAGCCCCGCGAATAAGGACGGCGGACAGCCCCGCGAATAAGGAAGGCGGACAGCCCCGCGAATCAGGACGGCGGACAGCCCCGCGAATCAGGACGGCGGACAGCCCCGCGAATCAGGACGGCGGACAGCCCCGCGAATCAGGACGGCGGACAGCGAACAGAAAGAAGAGAATTGTCTGAGGGTTGCTTCCTGCCTCTGGCACGGGGTGCCTTGACTGTGAAATGCATCATGAAATCTGAAGTTTACCAAAGGATTTTGGGTCATAATGTAGTGCCCAGTGTCAGAAAGCTGGATTTGTGTCCTAGGTCATGGTTCTTCTAGTAGGACAGGGGTGGGGAACCTTACTACTTCCGGGGGCCATTTGGAAATTTCTACCACCCTTCGGGGGCCACACAAAATTATCAACTTGAAAACTACCCTGCTATATTTGGTCAAACAATTAAATAACTCACCCCTACTGTGGTAGCTGGAGCTGCTTCTCTTTGGTGCGGCTGTGATGTTTGGGGATATTGATCATGTTTCTCACAACTGCTATTCCAGGTTTGTGTTGGTCTGGAGAAACTGGGGGCATACACATCAGAGGACACGCTGGGGCATATAGAGTACAGACCAAAAGTTTGGACACCTTCTCATTTCTATAACAACTATTAAGAGGAGACTTTGTGCAGCAGGCCTTAATGGTAAAATAGCTGCTAGGGAACCACTGCTAACGACAGACAGAAGAGACTTGTTTGGACTAAAGAACACAAGGAATGGACATTAGACCAGTGGAAATCTATGCTTTGGTCTGATGAGTCCAAATTTGAGATCTTTGGATCCAACCACCGTGTCTTTGTAGAAAAGGTGAACGGATGGACTCTACATGCCTGGTTCCCACCGTGAAGCATGGAGGAGGAGGTGTGATGGTGTGGGGGTGCTTTACTGGTGACACTGTTGGGGATTTATTAAAAATTGAAGGCATACAGAACCAGCATGACTACCACAGCATTTTGCAGTGGCGTGCTATTCCATCCGGTTTGCGTTTAGTTGGACCATCATTTATTTTTCAACAGGACAATGACCCCAAACACACCTCCAGGCTGTGTAAGGGCTATTTGACTAAGAAGGAGAGTGATAGGGTGCTACACCAGATGACCTGGTCTCTACAGTCACCAGATCTGAACCCAATCGAGATGGTTTGGGGTGAGCTGGACCACAGAGTGAAGGCAAAAGGGCCAACAAGGGCTAAGCATCTCTGGGAACTCCTTCAAGACTGTTGGAAAACCATTTCCGGTGACTACCTCTTGAAGCTCATCAAGAGAATGCCAAGAGTGTGCAAAGCAGTAATCAAAGCAAAAGGTGGCTACTTTGAAGAACCTAGAATATAAAGACATATTTATTTCATTCCACATGTTTTCATTCATAGTTTTCATGCCTTCAATATGAATCTACAATTTTTAAAGTCATAAAAATAAAAGAAAACTGTTTGAATGAGGTGTGTCCAAACTTTTGGTCTGTACTGTACATTACAGGAGACGCTGGGGCATACACATCATAGGGGAGGCTGGGGGTACACACATCACAGGAGAGGCTGGGGGCATATACAGTACATCACATGAGGGGCATATACATTACAGGAGAGGCTGGGGGATATACATCACTGTGGGGCACGGATAACACAGGTGGGGGGGGGGACGCGGACAGCACTGATGACGGCACGGACATCACTGGGGAAGCATAGACATCACCAAGGGAGCACTGACAACAATGGGGGGGGCACGGATAACTTCTGGGGACGGCACACAGCACTGGGGAGTACAAACAGCACTAGGGAGGCACAGACACAACTGGGAACACAGACCGCACTGACTGACATGGACAGCACTGGCAGCAGCACAGACAGCATTAGGTGGTGCAAATAACTCTAGGAGAGTATAGACCGCACTGGGAGTCACGGACAGTACAGGGGATCATAAACATTATAAGAGGGGCATAGACCGCACTAGGGGGCCCGGACAACGGAGGGGGCACACAGCACTGGGGGCTGGCGCACACACAGAACTGGGGGCTGGCGCACACACAGAACCGGGGACTGACACACACAAAGCACTGGGAGCTGACACACACACACACACAGCACTGGGAGCTGACACACACACACACACAGCACTGGGAGCTGACACACACACACAGCACTGGGAGCTGACACACACACACACACACAGCACTGGGAGCTGACACACAGCACTGGGAGCTGACACACACACACACACACAGCACCGGGGGCTGGTACACAGCACAGGGAGCTGGCACACACACTACTAGGTGGTACACAGCACTTGGTTGTTGCCTCACAGCACACAGGGTGAGGGGGGGAGGAGTCACTCAAAAGTCCGAGAGGCATGTGCAGCAGGGAGGCCGGTAAGGCTAATTTCACACATCCGGCTTTTCGCCAGTTTGCCGGATTCGGTGAACTCCAGTACAGTGTATACAGTACAATGGCAGCGCAAAAAGCTCCGGTCACATGCTGTCATGTGACCGGAGCATATGACCCAGAAGTTGCCGCGCTGCCATTCTACTGTATGACACTGTACTGGAGTCTGCCGAATCCGGCGAAAAGCCGGATGTGTGAAACTAGCATAAGCTGCTTTTCCTCCTGTTCTTCTGTGGACTGTAGGGCAACTCATGCTGCTTACTCCGCCCACAAGGTAAGCCCTGAGCAGCGCAAGGACCTCATGGTATGCGCACGCTACTCATGCACGTCCTTGCATCACCATTAGGATTTAAAGGGCCAGCAGCCAGTAAGACCGCGGCTGCCACACAAGCACTGCGGTCCCCGGCAGGGTCGCAGGAAAAGTCATTGCAGGCCGCAAACGGGCCGGATGTTCCCCACCCCTGCAGTAGGACAATATACCCAAACATTATTCAAGAAGCCCCCAGAAGTGGATGGAAACAAAGCACTGGAGAGTTCTGAAGTGGCTGCAATGAGTATGGATCTAGATCCCATTGAACACCTATGCAGAGATCTTAAAAATGGCTGTTGGAAGAAGGTGCTTTCAAATATGAGAGACCTGGAGTTGTTTGCAAAATTGGAGTGGTCCAAAATTACTATGCACTGTGAAGAATCTCCAATATCAGACCAGCGAACAGTGGTCACATGGCCGCTACTATGCAATATGCAGACTCCCAGCCAGAATACAGCTACATGGGTGCAGTCTTGAGCAATTATAATGCTCCTTCAATTCTTCCTTAAAAGAAACCGGTTAGCAAAAAAAAAAGATAAAAATTACCGAAGCTATAGTGATAATCTACAGGTAAATACCATTTAAACAGGTAGTGGAAAAATGATGTTATATTCAACCTGCAGCCTCTCATCTGCTCGTTGCAATGACTCCACTCGTTCCTTGACTGTTCCCTTCGTTCCTCCTGCTCAGCACATACGAAGTACAGCAACTTATCAGAGTGGTGGGCACCACTACAGTGCACTCCGCGTGTGCCGAGTGCTGACTGCCCCAGCGATGCCTGTGAATAGAAATGAGCAGCTGCATGGAGAATATGACTCAATATTCTACCTGCAGCCTACCAATTAGACTGCTGCTTGCGTTTAAAATAATATTTACCTGCAGTTTCGCACCATTTTACACCATTCTTTTGCTGACAACTTAAAAAAGTAATGAAGCTCCTTGAGTGCCGCCTGTAAAAGTATGAACAACTTCCACAAAAAGAAAAATTATACCAGGGTGGTCCAAAAGTAGGTGGACAGAAAATAATAATTTGTTCTAACTGTTTGAGCATTTTGAGATTATAAACACTTAAAATTCATTTTCTTTGATCTGTATTTAAATTATTTGCCATTATGGGTTATCTGAATTATGTGAAAAGAAAAACAGATTTGGCGGAGATTTATCTGTGAAAACTGGATCTGTGAAACTGCCCTTAGCAACCAAATCAGATTCCAGCTTTGATTTTCGAAAAAGTCTGAAGAATGAAAAGTAGAGTCTGATTGGTAGCTAATGCAGGCGTCACACGGTACGATCTATCGTGCGATTGCACGAGCGATCGTACCCGCCCCCGTCGTTTGTGCGTCACCGGCAATTAGTTCCCCGTGGCGCACAAAGTCGTTAAACCCCCGTCACACGTACTTACCTGCTGAGCAACCTCGCTGTGGGCGGCGAACATCCACTTCCTGAAGGAGGAGGGACGTTCGGCGACACAGTGACATCACACAGCGGCCGGCCAATAGAAGCGGAGGGGTGGAGATGAGCGGGACGTAAACATCCCGCCCACCTCCTTCCTTCCGCATTGCCAGCGGGAGCCGTGGGACGCAGGTAAGCGGAGTTCATAGTTCCCAGGGTGTCACATGGAGCAATGTGTGCTGCCCCGGGTATGATGAACAACCGGCGCCATTAAAAATAAACAATTTTTTAAAAATAAGCGACGAGTACATGACTCACGATTTGTGAGCGATTCTGCGTCGCTCGGAGGTGTCACATGAAACGACGTCGCAAGCGATGCCGGATGTGCGTCACGAAAACCGTGACCCCCGACGATGCATCGCGCGATAGCTCATCTCGTGTGACGCCCGCATAAGGGCAACTGAGTCCAATTCCCTTTATACTGTCCACCTAATTTTGGACGTGTGTGTGTGTGTGTATATATATATATATATAGAGATATAGAGATATATATAGAGATATAGAGATATATATAGAGATATAGAGATATATATAGAGATATAGATATATATAGAGATATAGATATATATAGAGATATAGATATATATAGAGATATAGATATATATAGAGATATAGATATATATAGATAGAGATATATATAGATAGAGATATATATAGATAGAGATATATATAGATAGAGATATATATATATATATCTATCTATATCTATCTATATCTATCTATATCTATCTATATCACTCAAGAAGCGCTACCTGGCTCAGGACAGTCATGTTCTACAGGACGGAGAGTGGTGGGAAGCCAAAGTGGATCTTCGGTGCTAGTGATACAAATGCCATTTTTTGTTCTTTTGAAATTTTGCTCCCCCTAACAATTTTTCCTTCTAGGCAACCGTCTGTGCCCTCTGCCCCCACTGTATGTCATTAAGGACATCTGGTGTGGGGGTCATTTTGATGGACTTGTCTTTAAATGCCACCAATATTCACCAAAGTTACTAATGTAAACCCAAAATCACGGCGCCTGCAGTGCTTTTTATTATGCCTTTTCTCTTTTATATCAGTAGTGACTGCAACATAATAAACATTTGGATATTTTTAGTGCAATATCCTCATTGGGAAAGAATAAACATTTCTTCTATGATTCAAAGTGTTCTCTCTCCAAACCGCGTATGTGTATCACACACCGATAAGCCTCTTAGATTTATTTTTTTCAAGTCTTACCGGCATATACTTGAACAAGTTGAACAAAATAAACATATTAAGTTTGTCTTTGATCTTTAAATGACCCAACACGTATGGCGAGGCTGCCGTGCCGGCAATCTACAGGAAAACGCTGCATCTTCCAGCGCTGTTCAAGCAGGTCACGGATACTCTTCTGAGCAAGGAAAAAAAATAAAGCGTTTCCCCTTGAAGGGAAATTCCATATTTGGAAGCTTTCCCAACACTCCTCTCATTAGAAGATTTATCTGCAGGCACCCTGAGAATGAAAGACGTTTACCTGACCCAGCTAATCTCCCCCGAGAAGCAGCGTTTCGGAGCGCTTGTCTTCCGGTGTCCTTGCAAAGGTGCGTTTAAAACAAACACTCTCCTGCCATCGCTATTGTTTTTTGTGCTTTAACAAGGGTTAAGACGCCTCTTTATTTAGAGGCCTGATGGAATAAATACCATATAAATTAAATATAAGGAGGAGATGAATCATTTATGAAGCCACAACAGGCTCTCCTGGGTGAAAATGCTTTACTGCTCCCTGCCTCTACCTTGGCTGCAGAACCTGCCAGATCTGAGCATATGGGTATTTATGAACTGCTTTGAAATGCGGCTTCTTAAGAGCTTCAGCCACAGACATTTATTGTCAACGTTTTTATGAGTCATGCGGCTGCTGTCACATTCTATTAAACTTTGCAAGTATTTCTGTTACTTTTCCTATTAATGTGGATCTTAAGTTAAGCAAAGCAGTCAAAGGAAGGAAGAAATAAAATAAGAAAGAAAAAAAAAAAAAAAAACCTCATTCTCTAGAGCATCTCTCCAAGTCAGAAAAACCCACTCACTGCCACTTTATGCCTAATAAATTTAAAAGCCGCGTTTGATTGGATCAAAAAGCATTTGACGGGATAATGCTTAGAAAGTGGCAGAAGTGTATATTACTCCACTCTCTGATTGTCATCAACTACACAGATGAAAGTATATCTGCTATTTATAATGATGCACAGAAACCTTAAAGGAAAATGGAAATGCAGGCATAGAACCAAGATTTGTTAAGAAAAAATACATTTATATTATTTCGTTGGGCTGGAAAATGAGAATTCTCTACAATTTAAAGCTGCAAAAGTGAATATGTGCCTCTTTTTTTACACTTAAAGGCAGAAAATCTGCCCCAATTACGTCCCCCTGACAAGTTAATTAATAGGAATCTGACAGCAGGCCATCTAAACTGAAAGCAGTATGATGTAGGGACAAAGACCCGGATTCTAGTGATGTATCACACCTTACAGGGTGAGCAGTTATGATACAATCACAGTTTTCTCTACTGCAGATCTAGTAGAGCTCAGAATGCTGAGCTGCGTAAAACCCCGACCTCCCCACTGTATATTTATAAAAAGCTGCCATTCAGTGGTGATAGCGTGGTTGGACTTAGAAGACACGAGACACCTAGTCCTGTAGTGAATCTCCTGCCAATAAAACACTGATTTTTTTGAAAAACAGCAACACACAGCCTAGTAAGTGACACATCGCTGTAATAAGGCTCACATTCCCGACAACATGATGCTTTCCAGATTGCAGAGTAAAAACCTGCTGACAGATTCCCTTTAACATGATCAACATCTGACAGCATGTATAATTCTGAATAATAGTAAGAGCTAAATACCCCATTCCCATTCAGATTAATAGACTTTTAGCAGCGGTAAAAACACCCTTCTCAGTCCAAGCAGTCCAAATTGGCTGTCTTGGAATTTTTTTTAAGCAATGATGTGGCAAAAAAATAAGTGACTTAACTACTCTACGCTGCTCTTTGATTGGGGAGCATAAACCTCGCACTATAAACCTACACCTAAAAAGACAATATTTAGCAACTTCTACAAAACATCTAGCAAACAACCCTGTTAGAATTGGGATCTGTCTCTACTTTTAGCTGCCGTCAGAGTGCAGCCTAAAATGTTTTTTATGCAAGTCCTTTAAGGGGGTGTCCATTACTTGTAGGACCTCTACATGGTCATCAAGTAAAAATAAATAGCCTATACTCACCTCCGATGCGGCCGCGGTTCCAGCGATGTCTGAAGTCGTGTTCCTGATGCCCATGTGACATTATGACATGCGAGTCCTGCAACCAATCAGCACCCAGCGTCTGCCTCCCAACCTTGAGACATTTGAGCAGGATGTGAGTGCAGCGCTGACTTCCTACTCAAATGTACGAAGGTGGGGAGACAGAGGTCAGGCGAAGTTATGACACGCGAGCCCTGTGGCCAATCATGTGGCCCCAGGAAGAATATGAGTTGCGACATAGCTGGAACCGCGCTGGCACTGGAGTGGAGAATAGGCTTATTTATTTTTAGGGGGCGCACAAGGGAAATGAGTAGGGTTTGTCCAAGTAGTGGCCAACCCATTTAAAAGGAGTTATAAAGACTCCAAAAGAGGTTTGTTCCATAGGCTAACATAGGTCTAAAATAACCAATGAAGCTGGCACATGGCTTCCCCTGCTTTGACTCTCTGCCGGTGATTGTTTATAGGATGCAGCGGTGACGTCACAACTACAGCGCACAAATCACCACTGCAGCCAATCATTTTGAAAGCAGGACACTCCACCCAATAATTTATATTTACATGTTGTTACTTATACACATCCAGTTATAAATGAACATCTTTATGGCACAGACAACGAAAAGCCACTTACCTTCAGTACTGACCCTGGTTCCAAAACATTGGTATGACTTTTTTTTATAACCATGCAATCACTTTTCTTGTGACACGAACACAAATTATAGGAGAATGATGTATATTAAACACTGTACAGATCATGAAATGACTGATGCCTCTGACATTGCCTTATGGCTTTCGGCGTCCCTTGCCTTGCTTACCAGTGTTTGATGTGAAGCTTGGTCTACAGCAGCTACTGAGCCAGATGTACTGGACTCAATCTCATCTAAAGCAAGCTCTATATTTTCCTAGAGGGGACAGATGAATGATTAGTATACATGAGACTAAGATTGAAGTTATGACATCATTAGAGATCAGTCCGCTAATTAGAGGCTATAATTACACACTGGTGCATTGGGTATCGCTGCGCTCCTATACGTGATATGAAGCCTCACACATCAATTGTAAGATGTCAGATTCAACACGGATCCAATCTGACAGTGCCCTCAACTAAATTAACAATTTGTATATAATATGTGATCATAATGACACATGCAAAAAGGACTATAATAACAGCAATAAAGTAAGCCAATAACCAACTTGCAAAATCGCAGATACATTTCGGTGAGTCTTCTGAATAATGCATCGGCGGAGCCGGCGAGTCAATCCAGAAGTGATGTGGAGGCAATTATATCGAGAGAGTTTGGAAGCGAGTTAATAACTTCAAACAGGTTGCTGCAGGAACCCCTTGCACCAGATCACTCAACCAATTAGGTTTAATTTAAGGTTCAGCTACCGCGGTACATCTATCAGACAGAATAAGAAACGAGGACTACGTACGATCATCATTAACCGCTAAACTAATGAGAAATCATTGAAAGTGAAAAGCAAGAAGAAAAAACTAGAAATATGAGGAAAGGAGCAGGATATAATGGATTTTACACAAAAGAACTACAGTTAAAATGATAAACACTACTTGTACGAGACTGAAAAATAAAAAAAAAAATCCCATGGTTGTCCAAAAACATCCCATACACATCAATGGCAGGGTTTTCTGAAGGAACCAGATGTTTTGCGTTTTTTTTTATTTCAATCTCATACAATTCCTTTAATGAATGCTACAGGTCAAAGGATTAATAAAAGCTGCCCTCCTCTCTCGTCAGATCCAGTATTCAGAGGGGTTTTGCCAAAATCTCAAATTAGTCCCAGTAATTTAGAGAAGAGCTCTGCAGCCCTACATTGAACAGAGCAGTGGGGCATGTGCTCGACCTCCTCATGTTCACGGTCTATGGGACTGCCAGAAATAGTCAAGCGTTGTACTCTGATTCCTATGGTAATACCATAGACAATGACTGCAGTGGAGGTCGAGCATGTGCCCTTCCGCTATCCTGAGAACAGGGCTCTGGAACGGCAGGATGTGCACTATAGAGCCCCATCTGGAACTGAGCGGGTGGTCACAGACTTAAAGGGTGGTCCACTACACAGCATAGTGACAACAAATCAATGTAAAGCTTATAAAGAAGGCTTTTCTCCAATACCTTGTGTAGTACATTCTGCCTCTGAGCGGCACTATTGTGAACTGCTCATCCCCATCAAGTAACCCCTGAGCTCCGTGACCTCTGAGATCTGGTGACGTCACGTCAACTTCCAGTTGACCCAACATTACCAAGGCGGCCTCCATGAGCGACTGCACTGTGGGCGGAGTTTAACTGCTCGTCACCGCCCAGCATCTCACACGCTTGCTCCTTCACTGCAGAGTGCCGCAAGCATGTGAGATGCGGGGCTGTGATGAGCGGTGAAACGTCGCCCACAGTGCAGTCACTCATGGAGACTGGGCCCGGCCTTGGTGATGTCAGGTCAACTGGAAGTTGATGTGACATCACAGGATCTCAGAGGTCACAGAGCCCAGGGGTCAAATGATGGGGACCGGAATAGCGCCACTCACAGGCAGAATTTACTACACAAGGTATTTCAGAAATGCATTCTTTATGAGCTATACATCGATGTGTGGCCACTATGCTGTGTAGTGGACCACCTTTTTAAGAGCCCCATAAAACAGCAAGTTAAACTATGGACTGTGATATTGGGAAAGCCCCTTTAATTGAAGCTAGATCTCAACTAAATATGGAGTGAAAGGGTTAAAGCAATGATTAGCAAGACCTGGGAAAGCCAAATATTCTTGCTAAGAAGTCGTTCATACGTTACAGATGCAAGTAAATGGTTGGGTGCCAAGACTTGCAACTCATTGATACAGATTTACTAAAACAGTCCATAAATTAGACCGCTAAGAATTACACTAAATGCATCATCATCGCAGTGCCTCCTGCTGGATAAATTTGGCAAATCTTTAGTCTTACGTTTTGGTGGGCTTCCTTTAGACAAATTTTTTAGAGCAATTTGGCACATATTGGGACTCGCCTATCCTGTTAAGTTACACCATTTGTGGATAAGGCCAAAAAAAAAAAAAAGTCAAACAGTTAAAAGGGTCAACCTTCCATTATTTGAACAATCCCTTCGTAAATGCTATAGTCCCACGTGTAAAATTGACAACCTTAGGGCATGTGCAAACGTTAAGTATTTGGTGCAGAAATTTCTGCATCACTTCTGAGTATCTTGGCAGGAAAAATTTAGAGGCAAAAGTGCGAGTTTTTGGGGAGTCATTTATATACTTTTTGGTGCAGATTTTTCCCACTTATTAGTATGAGTGAAATCTGCACCAAGTCTGCAAGGAAAAAATAAGAAATGTGCGCCTGAGACTTCAGGATTCTCATTCACTTTGCTGGCATCAGGAAATTGTGAGAAATCTGTGCAGAAAGAACCGCAACAAATCTGCAATGTGTGCACAGCGCCTAAGGCTTTGCTCAAACAGGGCGTTTTTTAGCATGGTTTTTGCCTTGGTTTTATGCATATCCATGCTAATAAAATGCTGCCTTCATAGTCCCAGCAAAGTCTATGAGATTCCAGAAATCACACACAAAACACCTGCGTTTTTTTCCTAACTGTTTAGTCAACCTCCTTGTTTTTGGAAGAATGAGCATGTGAATTCTTTTCAGTGTTTTTGACCTTACAAGTCATTGAGAAAATGCAAAAAATGCTGCAAAAAAGCCATAAATATCCACACCAAAAACTCAGAATACCACCAGGAGACTTCCTACCACAAGATAAGGCTTTGCTGCAGAAAAAAAAATGCACCAAAAACATCCAGTGTGAAGATAGCCTTATACTGACCACCTGCACCAGGCACTACTATAGCAATTTTTGGAACTGGGCCTCCTGTAATTCACAGGACATTGCCCTAACATGTGACCACTGCAGTCAATCAGTTGCAGCTGATGGGCTGTTTGGCTCACACCTCCCTCGGACATCCAAGTCTTACCGAAGGGTAGTGTGAGCAAAGCAGCCCCTTAACGTCTTCGAATTGTTATGCCTTGTGAACAGTACAGCACCGGAGGCCAAACACCACCATTGCTGCTGCAAGAGGGGAGTAGAAGCGGTCTTATTTTACATGGTAGACTACAGCATTTAAAAAGGGTTTGTCCGGGTAATGGACAACCCCCTGAAGAAATGTGTTGGCACCAATATTCTGGCACATTCTGAATCGTAAATCTTCCCCAATGTGACCTTTGTACAATTCATCATCCATTATATAAGAGAAAAAAAAAAGGAAAGTAAATAAGAAAGATTAGAGCGCAGCATTGTGTAAAGCAAACAATAAATCCCATGCGACACTATTTGATTGTGTTGTTAGGCTGCGGGTTATGTTAACTATTCGCAGTGATCTGACAGCACAAAAAAAAAAAAAAAAATGTGTGAATTTACATGAAGGTCAAATCCAATCTTCATGATGGGTGTCATAAGCGAAAATTACATAAAATCAGCCCCATGCAAAGTCATATGCACTAGGATGACCTTTAAGGTACAGTCACACTTAGCGATGCTCCAGCACTCCCACCAGCGATCTGACCTGGCAGGGATCGCTGGAGCATCGCTACATGGTCACTGGTGAGCTGTCAAACAGGCAGATCTCCACAGCGATCAGAGATCAGCCTCCAGCGACCCGTGTAACGACGCTGTGCTTGGTAACCATAGTACACATCGGGTTACTAAGCAAAGCACTTTGCTTATAGTTACCCGATGTGTACCTTGGCTAAGTGTGCAGGGAGCAGGGAGCCAGCTTCTAGAAGCTGCGGATATGCTGGTAACCAAGGTAAATATCGGGTAACCAAGCAAAGCCTTTGCTTGGTTACCCGATGTGTACCTTGGTTACCAGCGTCCACAGAAGCCGGCTCCCTGCACATTCAGATCGTTGCTCTCTCGCTGTCAAACACAGCGATGTGTGCTTCACAGCGGGAGAGCAACGACCAAAAAATGGTCCAGGACACTCAGCAACGACCGGCGACCTCACAGCAGGGGCCAGGTTGTTGCTGGATGTCACACACAGCAACATCGCTAGCAAGATCGCTGTTGCGTCACAAAAAACGTGACTCAGCAGCGATGTCGCTTAGTGAGATGTGGCCTTTAGTCTGGTATACAGTATAGCAACCAGTATAGGAGGAGCCTAAACTGGGACGTATGTGCTGTGGATGCCACATAGGCGATGACAATACCTCTTTGTATCGCTCAAGTTCCTGCACAAAAGTCTTTTCATGGAACAGGGCTTGTAATCTCTCCTGTGCATAGTTGTGACAAAGCTCCTCGAAGGTAGCGCCGCGTCCCTGTTTTACCAGATCTGGGTTCTGAAAGCCTGGGGTGTCCACGATCATGATGGAGCACAGGGAATGCTGGCTGGATTTCAAGGCTCTGCCAAAGCAACAAAAGAAAACACAACGGTACAGGATTACAGGCAAAATTACAGAAAAGGATAATGTCGTGTGTGTGTGAAACGTTCCCGAGCTGGCACGCATCCATGGAGGATTTCAGCAGCTCATTTCGGGAAGAATAATAAGAATTACCTTCTGCATATTCACTTACGCCTGCTATCAGCTAGAATATTAATAGTAACAAGGGGAAAAAAATAATGGTAATAAAAATAATAAAAAACACACAAGTCAGAGCTCTGCGTATCTATAATAAACTGGGCAAATGGATGGCGCTTTGCACAAAGTACACGTTCTCTGCCAGCTAGTAAAAGCCTCATCCAGTATTTAAACCGCACATATAAAAGATTGGAAGCACGGCTATGAACAGAAGAACATAAATAACCTTTAGCGAGTGCAACAGAGTAATGTTACCCTATGCACTGCCGAAGAACCCTACAATCATGAATCTCTCCGTGATAAGCTCCGGAGCAGGGAATCCTCCGCGCCCGCTCACATACACAGCAAGAAAGTGATTTATACCTGCCCAGCGAGCCCTGATTAACCACTACAGATAGAGGGCAATGCATTCTTACGTGTGTCCTCACGCATTCATCACACAGCGCAGGTTTACAGTCGTCAGCCTCTAAACTGCTCAAGTGGCGGTGTCATTACCTGGTGGTCATTACCCACTCACAACGTGGAGGGGATATTTTTTTTTCCTTTTATAAAACCACTGCAGGTGAAATAAAAGTAGGCAGCGCTGTGGAATTAAATGGGATTACTGGTTCTAGTGTGGGTTTATAGGTTGTTGGGGATAGCAGTCACTCTATATATAATCTAACATTAAAGCATTGTTGTTTATCAATAAACTGATCTAAATCCTTTTTATTAATTTATTTTACTCGCCTATATAGCGCTATTAGATCAATATCCATTGATATAGAAGCAATGGCTGCAATAGTTCCCAGAGTCAATTTGTATAGGGCTCCATATTTCCAGCCTGAGTCTTACTTACAACCCCTCTCTAATACACAGGACAAAATACAAAGACAGTGGGATAATAAATTGGTATTAGACTTGTTAATATATAGACTAAGCCTAACATAACATTTCTTTCTTGTACTGCTGTGTCTTTTTTCAACTCTATTTGCCCCTCTGTTTCTCCAGTGTACACTGCTACAGCTACATTTCCCAGCAGCATCCTGCTTCTCCACAGTGCTTCAGATTCCGCACTCCTCCTGTGTATTAGTGATTACCCCCACCTCTCAGAGATGACAACTTACATTGGCTTGATGATATACATATAGTTGGGATTATTTAGGAAAACCTGCACTCGCAAGGAGTTGTACACAATGGCCCTTGAGGTCCCTTCCAACTCTACCATTCTATGATGTGCCAAATATCCGTGCTGGATGCAGCTAAATGTAGAATCCACTAATCTTCTATGCACTGTATGCTCCTGTAGAAAACCCTGACAGTCCGATTTTATGCGCTGCCATATAGATTGTTATAGCTGCCTTTGTGTTTTTACGTCACGGTTCTGTTAGCTGACTATTGATGCATGCGCCAGAGGATTATCTTTTGAGATATGTATCAACAGAGCAACATTCTCAGTTTCACACCACTGAGGTGTCTGTTAAAGGCATCAAACACAGCTCAGCACTGCTCAGGTCAGCTATGTGGAGCAGAGTTATTACACTAAACAAAAATATAAACATAACACTTGTTTTTGCTCTCATTTTCATGAGCTGAACTCGAAGATCTAAGACTTTTTCTTGGAGGGGGGGGCGAAAAAAACAGTCTATTTGGTGTGTGTGACCACGATTTGTTTCAGGCAGTGCAACACATCTCCTTTTCATAGAGCGGATCAGGTTGATTGTGGCCTGTTGAATGTTGATCCACTCCTCTTGAATGTCTGTGAGAAGTTGCTGGATATTGGTAGGAACTTAAACAAGTTGTCGTATACACCAATCCAGAGCATCCCAAACATGCTCCATGGGTGACATGTCCAGCGAGTCTTCTATCCATGCAAAAACTGGGATGTTTTCAGCTTCCACAAATTGCGTACAGAATCTTGCAACAGGGGGCTGTGCATTACTATGCTACAACATGAGGTGATGGTCGTGGATGAACGGGGCAACAATGGGACACAGGATCTCGCCACATTATCTCTGTGTATTTAAAATGGCATTAATAAAATGCACCAGTGTTGGTTGTCCATAACATACACCTTCCCAAACCACAACCCCACCGCCACCATGAACCACTCGGTTCACAACCTTAACATCAGCTAACCGCTCACCCACATGATGGCATACACATAGTCTACCATCTGCCCTGTGCAGTGAAAACCGCCATTCATCCATAAAGAGAACACCTCTCCAACATGCCACTTGCATGCTCTTTCAAAATGTGTGACATCTGTGGCATTGTGCTGAGTGATAAAACTGCACATTGTAGAGTGGCTTTTGATTATGGCCAGCCTAAGGCACACCTGTGCAATAATCATGCTGTCTAATCAGCAGCTTGATATGTCACACCTGTGAGGTGGATGATTACATCGGCAAAGGAGAAGGGCTCACTAACACAGATACAGACAAATATGTAAATAATATTTGAGGGAAAAAAATCTTAGATCTTCAAGTTCAGCTCATGAAAAATGGGAGCAAAAACAAACGTATTGAGCTATACTGATGTAGATGGCAGCCGATCAAATTGGGCTGGCAGAATTATGTAGAGGGCGATATAGTAGAAAGGATAGAGTGTACTGTAAAGGTAGAATACACTATGTCAAAGGTGGAGGCAGAACAGAGCCAACTAAGAGCTTGCATTGTGCATGATCAACTGGGATCACTGGAACCACAGCAGGACAGATCCAATAGCAACTAGAAAGTAAATCGAGCCTGGAGGGGAATCCTACAGCTGATGATACCTGCAAAATGGGGCAGATTGCAAGAAATCATTTTGCATACATTTTTAAGTCTTCTGATTACCTGATCACACAGGCAACACCAGAGAACCCTGACCGAGTGCGGTGTGCATGCTTTAGGGACTCGGAAGTCTGCAGTCACATAGATTGCAGACTCTCACAAGACTGGACAACCCCTTTGAAATTGCTCCAAATATAGCTCCCAGCTTTAGACACTTATGTCTCAGTTTACACAACCTTGGTTTACTTTGCCCTAGTGATCCATACAAAAAAAGTGGAGCAATTTTGGTAAGCCATGTCTCATTTCTGGTTGAGCAACCCCACCTTTCCCTCCAAGCCATGCTCCCTTTTTTGCTTGACCATGACCTTATGTCGAACAACGGAGGAAAAAGCATCAAATACACTTACTAAAAACAACGTTAGGAATTTGCAACAGGTTTTTGGCTTAATTAGCTGCCAGCCTGGTATATGCCATATCTGTCTTATATGATGGTGCCTATGAACAACCAATACTGGCTGTAACAATTTCAGTGGCTCAGCTGAAAATATGGTGAAAACCAAACCAACAATTGGATTTGGTAAATTGGCTCTTCATTCAGTAACTTTTGTCCTCCGGTTAGCTCACTGATGACATACAGATCGCGTAGAAGACTTTACTAAGGGCATAGGACATGTCATTACACAGTTGGGATGACTTGAATCAGGAGACATCCAGCGCCTTGACGAAACCATCTCCAACCGGACTTAGATAACGGTTAAGCCCGACTTCTTCCGACCAGTCCGTGGGCAATTGCCACTAAATAAACCATCAACAATTTTCAGATTTAGACAAAGCATTTATCAAGGGACCATTCTGTCCTTGTATCCATAATTATGAGAAGAACTATTTTACAGACCCAAGCGTATTTCCTTACGGGAGAGTGAATGTGAAGGAGGCAGGCACGGTCTGTGAACAGACGCCCGTCCTTCTTCCAGTCTGAGCGTGCACCGTAACTTACACTCAACTGAGAAATAAATCACCTGCTTGATGGATGACGGCAACACAATCCATTTAAAGAGTGAACATGAACAACAGTGACTGGGCCACAATTCACCTGATCACAAGACTGATGCCCTACTTACCAGAATGCTAAAAGACTTTTCTATGTGAATACACACGTGAGACAAGGCCAGAAGTATACGTGAAAAGCCATTACAGCTTGTGTGTCACCACTAATAGGGAATCGGGGAGCACAATTTATGCGCCATTAACCATTTCAATCCCACATGTGCCAGAAACAATGCGCTGTGGACCAGGATGACACTGATTCAATCAGAAGTGAACATAAACAGAAAAAGGTCTTGTGGAAGAGCCAAGTGATTAATATTCACTCATCACTAATAATAAATATTCGGGTTATTTGTACCGAATACCTAGTACTAGTCCAGTATTCAGCACGAATAACAAACCTAATGCAAGTCAAAGGGGAATCCGAGCATTATTCTGGGAAATCAAGAAAACTGCTCGGGTTCCATTTGTGACGAATACTGGAATAGTACTAGGTATTCGGTACGAATACCCCGAATATTTAGTATTCACTCATTACTGATTATTATCACCGAAGTGTCATTCACTTACATTATTTTAAAGGAATCTACCACTAATTGGCAGCCAAAAGAATAATCAGGGAACGTGCACATTACATCTTTTAAACTTGGACAAACCGTCAGAGTTTTTCAAGTAGAAAACACTAAAGAAAATTCTGGCTCGTTTCTTCCCTGAAGTGTCTATTGGTGGTTTTACTATGGTTATTGTGAAATCTTTTTGTATTGCTGTTTTCTGCTTGTTTTGTTATTTCATTCTATTGAACAATGAATATAGTGCTGGTGAGTTTTTATAAAAAAAATTAATAGAAAAACGCTCCAAACAACGTAGTCTCTTCCTTATGTCTTTTCAGCTTTCCCATTAACTCATTTTTAAGTACTGAGCGTGTTCCAAGCAGAAAACACCATAAGAATGGACATGTGAATTCTCTGGACCACTTGAGGTTTTTTAGAAACCTGATGTAGTTAACAGGACGATCAAATGTCTGAATATCTGCACAGAGTCGTTTTTACATAGAAATGCATGTGTCCATTCTTTTGAATGTTTTTCTTCAGGCAGTTTCCAGAGCAGAATCCGCCTGAAAAAGAAGCTGTGTGCACATATCCTTAAAGCACCACTTCAGTGAGGTTTTTTTGTTCGTTTTTAAATTGTACCGCTGGAGTGGTGCTTTAAATTGAAGCCCTCATCTGATACTCTCCACCAACCTTATCTTCTATCGCTGCAGGTCTAGTCGGTCTCTGTGACCTGCTGGCAGCGCCAATGTTTCATGGAGCACGCCGGAGGTCAGAACGCAATACAAGTCTATGAAAGCCTCGTTCTGGCTCTTATAGACTAGTATTGGGAGATTGTGACATAACTTCAGAGTTCCAGCCAGTTACAAGTTTTACAGTCATAAGATGGCGCCGTGGGACCAGAAGGCAAGTATATGACAGCGGCTTAGATTTAAAGAACCATTCCAGCACTAAAAAAAAAAAAAAAAATGCTGGAGTGGTTGCTTTAAAGTGGTCTTTAAAAAAAGTTTTTAAAATAACCATGTAGTGGGCTCTAAAATATTGAAAGAAAAAATAATAGTAATTCATACTCATTACCGATCCCCAGACACTTCTCTTCCATTCCCAATGCACTACCTGCAGCTAATCCCTAGCTACATGGTTGGGACAAGATGTACAGAGACTGGCTGGGAACCTTGGCAGTGTTGAAAGAGGAGTGGAGAGGGATTGGTAAAGTAACTAATTTTTTTTTTTTTTTTTTTTACTTTAGAAGCCCCTGTATTTATGGTCACCAGGTAGAAAATACTCAGTTTTCACGCTTAGTTTATTTAAACTTCACCCAGAGCCATTTTTTTCTACTTTTTTCAAATCCACCATACGATTCTAGAGGTATGGGCCTATTTGGTTGCTAATTTTCATGATCTTTACCAATAGGGACGGATATACAGTATTCCTTGGGGGTGCGTCATCAGGCTGATCGCTGTAATTATTATGTTAGCCAAGCCCACAGGTAAAAGCCATAAAATTTACCATAAAATATAAAGGTCCATCTCCCTAGACGCATATGGACCACTTAAAAAGGGTAGAAAAAAAACCGCATACTCCGTGAAGCAGCAAGAATAAAATAAGACCTAGTAATATATCTTCTCTAAATAATTTCAGGGAAGAAAACAAAGTCCTTTAAAATTAAATTATGGTAAAAAAAATAAAAAATTTGGGATGGGACAGCAATGGGTTCTTTTGCCCAGGACATGGGCTGACTGGATTTAAAGAGGTGGTTCACCCATATTTATTATTGGCCACATCGATATTATGTTGAAACTCATCCCATGGGGCTGGGATCATCATCATGGAGACTGGGGCCGGCCTCGGTGATGTCAGGTGAGCAGGAAGTTGACGTGACATCACCAGATCCCCGAGGTCACGGAGCGATGGGGAAGAGCAACACAAGGTATTTGAGAGAAACCTTGTTTCTCAACATAATATCGATGTGGCCAATAATAAATATGGGTGAACCACTTCTTTAATGTTATGTAGGTCAATCCCCTTCCAAAACAAATGACACTTGGCAGCCACAAATTTCAGGCCCCAGATTTCTGCAACTTATGTGATTTTTTTTATGCTAAACATTTTGAAAGAAATTTCTTACTGTGGTAGATTTAATAACTTTCTAGAGTTAAAAAAGTCGCAGATCATGGCACAGACCATATGGATGCCATAATGCGAGACTGACTTTCTCAGTCGCTCACGACACTTCTCAAAATAGTGGACAGAGGTTTGGTGTGTAAACTATAGCACAAATCTACGCTGTCTTACGGCTGACGGGCGTCTGATTTTCTGGTGCACGCATTGCATAGCCTCCTCCTAATGTAGTGCATCTTACACTAGCCTGCTGGGCTTATAATTGCCTCCATTATGTTCTGTGTCACACAAATGAAACCCTTCCTAGGCTCTAGGGTCAGCCATGGACATTTATGACATCAGACATCGGACCTTCTCTGATGGATGAGGTGTGGGTACATCCTCATGTCAGTCACACTCCATATTTGCGGACATGCCTGTTCACATTTTTTCCTCAGCATTTTTCCTTACTATTAAAAGGCAGCAAAATGATACATATTTCTTTGTTTTACAACCGGCTTTTATGTGCTCATATCTGGGACCAAAAATTATTACGGTCATTCAGCTTCACTGAAACTATGGGACCGTATACCTTAAATAACCACTAAAGCCAAACGGAAGAGGCATAAATCTGGGTGATCACAGCGCGCTCCTGGTCCCAATACAAAGTGTCCGCAGACAGTATAGATGATTGATGTGTAATGCAGCCTCGGTAACAGCTCCTGTCAGGCCGGAGGGAATCTGTGTGGGCTCCATGCTAAGGAAGCTCTGCTAAGGATATAGAACCCTTTTTTATGATTATTATTTAAAAGCATGTTGTTGTGTATTTTGCTTAACAATGTATGTTGGGCAAAATCATTTTTGCAATTGTGTTTCATTAAAAAAAAATAACTTCTCTAATGTCTGCTGCACTGTTTATTGCAAGCTGCAGAAGGAGTCATCTAAAATCCATCAGTGAGCTCTTTTTGACAGAGCTTGCAAATCTTAGGCCCTGTGCATTTTTTTTTACGCAGTTTTTTTTTCTTTTGTTTTTTTTTTTAAATCTGCATCAAAATCTGCATGCCTCTCCTGAAGCCAGCAAAGTCTATGGAATTTTAGATTTGCTGTGCACACAATGCAGGGTCTTTTTTTTCGTGCAGTTTTGATGCAGAAAAAAAATCTGCAGCATGTCAATTAGTAGTCAGGTTTAGCAGCATTTTTTTCACCTATTGACTTCAATTCATTGACTTTCGTGATGGCCCAAGAAACGCACCAAAAACTGCACCAAAACAGTGTCAAATTTGCATCTGGTTTTGCTGCGTTTTTTTTTTTTTTTGAGGGTTTTTTTTGCCACAGTGTGCAGATCTGGTGCAGAAAATTTCTGCACCAAATCTGCAGCGTGTGGACATAGCCTTAGGGTACATGCCCATGATCCGCACATGCTATGTTCTAGACGTAGCGTGCTTTCTCTTGCAAAGACATGAGTGCTCTCCATAGGAGAATGCAGCGGTCCGTGCCCATGATCAGGGTTCTGGCTGCTGCCGATTTTCGCTGTGCTCTCCAGCTGAGAACATTCGGGTCTCCGCAGCATGAATTGAAATGCTGCACCTCGGAAAGCCGCACCACAGGTCAGTTTACGTTGCAGATAAAAGAAGCACAATGGGCAGGAGATTTCGATAAATCCCACTCACTGTGCTTGTATTGTACCATGCAGTGGTTTGGAGGCAGCGAAAACATGCAGCGTTCAAAACACTTCCATAATAACAATAGTAATCTTTATTTCTATAGTGCCAACACATTCCGCAGCGCTATTCCTGATCGTCGGCACGTACCCTAATCTGTCATTTCTTTGGCTCCTATCAGCTGATTTAATAATCGCATGGAAGTTCAAAGATCTCCTTTGATGTCTTTCGTGGTCATAAATCAGCAGAGAGGAGCTCTGCAAAACACAGATAAAAGACTTACAAAAAACTCATCAGATCCTTCTGACTGAGTTTGTTTCTCTGAACATTGGTGGCTGCAGAATGAGATTAATTAATGGTGCGAAAATGTTAATGACACCCTGTTGCAAAAATTATTATTTTCATTCCAAAGCATGTTGTTTAAGTACAAAATAAAGAAAAAATAAAAAAAAAGCTGAGAGGTAGTTATTTATATATATATCCTTTCAAAGCTATACTCCGACTCTAAAATTCACAGCCTTAGGCTACATTGACATGACCGTTCCGTTTTTGCGGGCCGCAAAAAAAGGTCCGTTTTTTATGGATGCATCTGAGTGGCATCCGTGTGACATCCGTTCCGTTCAGTATGTCATCCGTGTACCTTCCGTTTTTTTGCGGACCGCAAATCACGGAAGCAGCAAGAAAGATAAATAGATAAGTAGATATAGAGATGGATATAGATAGATATAGAGACAGAGCGGGATGGATGAATGAATAGATAGACAGATAGATAAAGAAAGACCTATATAATGTCCCACCCCCTGGCAGCTGCACCTTGGTTGGTAATCCAAAACAGAGGGCACCCCACGCTGTTATTTTAAATTAAATAAATAATTTAAAACAAAAAACACGGGGTCCCCCCCAAATTGGATCACCAGCCAAGGTAAAGCGGACAAGCTAGGGTCTGGTATTCTCAGACTAGGGAGGTCCACTGTTATTGGACACTCCCCAGCCTAAAAATAGCAGGCTACAGCCGCCCCAGAAGTGGCGCATCCATTAGATGTGCCAATCCTGGCGCTTCGCCCCAACTCATCCCGTTGCCCTGATGCGGTGGCAAACGGGGTAATATATGGGGTTGATGCCAGATGTGCAATGTCACCTGGCATCAAGCCTTGGGGTTAGTGATGTCACGCTTCTATCAGATACCTGACAACACAAAACCAGTCAGTAATAAAAAAAAAAAAAAAAAAAAAGACAAAAAGTTTTATTTGAAAAAACACTCCCCAAAACATTCCCTCTTTCACCAATTTATTGAAAAGAACAATCAAATCCGGGTCCGGCGTAATCCAATAAGGGGGTCTCACGACGATCTATACCATAGTCACTGTCCCAGTCAATGAAGAACAGAATGTTCACCATTGGCTGGGAGAGCTGTGCAGTGACCTGAGCTAACATCAATAGGTCAGCTCAGGTCACTGCAGGGGATGACGAGCGCTGCTGTCAGGAGGTTAGATGAGATCATTACCTGCTGTGACGATCTCCTACTCTCCTGACGTCAGCACTGTCACTGACTTCTATGCCCGCCGCGTTCTCAGCAGTATTGCGAGAGCCCGTGACGTCACCGCTAGTGACAGTCTCGGGGCGCCCGGGAGACGGGCATAGAAGCCAGTGACAGCGCTGACGTCAGGAGAGCAGGAGATCGTCACAGCAGGTAATGACCTCATCTAACCTCCTGACAGCAGCGCTACTCATCCCCGCGGCTGCCCGCACTGCAATGTGAGAAGCTGCTGATACTGCAGTGCGGGCAGACACTGACACACTGCAGTGCGAGCAGCCGTGGGGCTGGAGCGAGACAAAGACTGCATGGGCACCCGACGGAGGTCACACGGAAGTGCTTCTGTGCGGCTTCCGGGGATTTTGTGGGCCTATTGACTTGTATTGAGTCACGGTCCGTTATTTCGGAACCGAATAGGACATGTTCCATAATAACGGAGCGGACATACGGCATCCGGTGTGCTTTTTTGTAGGATCGGATGCATACAGAAGTTCTTCCGTGTACTATCCGATCCTACGCAAAAGACATTGCAAAGATGGTCCTTTCCGTAGGTACGCAAAAAAACAGGAGCTGACCAGGACAAGCGGAAAGGGCATGTGAATAAGCCCTTAGGTTAGTCAGAGGACTACAGATTACAAGGGACATGGATGATAAAACCTTCAACTCTTAGGGTACCGTCACACTAAACGACGTACCAGCGATTCCGACCACGATACGACCTGGTCAGGATCGGGGTGCGTCACTACAGGGTTGCTGGTGAGCTGTCAATCAGGCAGATCTCACCAGCGACCAGCGACTCGTGGAACGATGCTGCGCTTAGTAACCAGGTTAAATATCGGGTAACTAAGGAAAGTGCTTTGCTTGGTTACCCGATATTTACCCTGGTTACCAGCGTACACCGCTTACAGGCTACCAGCGCTGGCTCCCTGTATACGTAGCTAGGGTACAGATCGGGTTACTAAGCGAAGCGCTTTGCTTAGTTACCCGATATTTACCCTGGCTACGTGTGCAGGGAGCCAGTGCTAAGCGGTGTATGCTGGTAACCAGGGTAAATATCAGGTAACCAAGCAAAGCGCTTTGCTTAGTTACCTGATATTTACCCTGGTTACCAGCGTACGCTGCTGACACAGAGTCGGCGCTTGTTGGTCTCCCGCAGTCAAACACACTGATGTGTGCTGCACAGCAGGAGACCAACGAGCAAAAAATGAAACAGAACAGTGTGTAACGATCAGCGATTTCACAGCAGGGGCCAAGTAGCTGCTTAGTGTCACACACAGCGAGATCACTGATGAGGTCACTGGTACATCACGAAACCTGTGACTCAGCAGTGATCTCGCCATGTGAGAAGTACCCCTTAGGATAGATGTTTTCTCTTGATTACAGTCTAATTATAAAGTTCCCTATACACTTTAGGCAACAGTCGCCCAAACAATGGTTGTGCGAATTGTCCAGCCTTTAGCCTTCGTGCCTCATTCTCCCACACAAAGGATCCATTTCTCTGGCGAGCGTTCTTGTGTTCTCTTTGACAAGCGCACTCCGAGACATCTCTTAGCTCTTCCGAAATCAGGCATGCTGGATCCTTCTCTCCCCTGACATCATCAGTTGGGGGAGACACGGGGGCCCCCCACACAGATTGGACTAGACTGATGTCCAAACCCGTCAATATTGATGAGTTCAGCCAACATTAGTCTAATATGTATTTAGGCTTTTAGACAATGCAAGCTTGGACAACAGTCTTAAAAAACACCAAATTTCTTTATCATAGTTTGGAGGGAAAAAAAATGGTGCTTTTTAAAAAAAAAAAAAAAAAAAAGTCAAGTCCACGTTTATGCCACCTATTAGTTAGCTTACTTAGTTGCAGTCGTGCGCCACATCCCAACTTTTCACTAAGCTATGCCCCTTGTTGCTAATGCCACAACCCCTTGTCGAGCAAGACACAAAGTATCTAAAGCACATAATAAATTAGGTATAAGTCATGAAGGATAGTTTTTTGGGCATATTTAGCTTGTTATATCTCCCACTAATGTATAACTGCTTATGCAATGGGAACCTGACACTAGGTTTTGAGGCCAATACAGCTCCAGCATTTTGGGAGATTTTGGGAGTCAATTGGGAATTAGCTTTCCAAAAATGCCCATGTCAAATCCAGGTGTCCTGTCCTTGGGGCCGCATGTGCCAGATTTGGATGATGGTTAGTCGAGAACACACATGGGATAACTCCTAAGCTCCATTTCTAAATAATGCAGAATCTCTGGTTATAAAAGAGGCAGGTTTGGCATGTTCACGAAAACGAGCTACAAAATGACGTTCAGATTGAGTGGCCCAAAACATCCCTGTAAGCTCAAACAACAGGGATCTCTTCTTTTTAATATTACACCATTCTGACCTAGACCACTAGCCTTTTTTTTTTTTTACACCATGGGGTTTAGCTATCAATACAAATTCTTCAACAGATTTGACTAGATGATGCTAAATGAACCAAATTTATCAAAATGTTGTTCGGGCCATATATCGTTGGGGTAAAAATAGTCCAGATTTATCAGTCTGGGTTTACTTTGTGCCAGAAATACGAAACACAAATTTGAAAAATCTATGGGCACACGCATTGTCCTAAGGCCATTGCTCCTTCTGAGAAGCTGCACCCTTCAGAGAAGTCTCAACCACTTGTTGAAAAAAGACGTCAAAATTGTCTAAAACACATAAAAAATGTGGTGTAAGTAAATCAAAGACTCTATTTTGCACAGATTATGCCAAAAGAACCAATGCTGGATGAGGGGACAAATGTACAAAGCCTTTTAGGATACTCCTCATCAAGGTTAGATTGCTTACTTTCTCTTATTTGTATAGCGCCAACATATTCCCCAGCGCTTTACAGCCATTATCATCCCTGTCCCCATTGAGGCTCACAATGTAAACTCCCTATCAATATGTATAGTGTTGGAGGAAATCAGAGAACCTAAAACCCAAGCAAACAAGGGGAGAATCATGCTGCTTTGAATCTAATATAGCTTTAGTCTTGGCCGCATGTAGAGAGCGGCTACACCTAGAAACTCCCTTCCCAATGAGTTAAAGGCAGGTTAGAGAAGATTGTACCTCTAAATAATATCTTAAAGGGGTGGTTAACCCATATTTTTTATTGTCTAGATCGATATTATATTGAGAAACAATGTTTCTCTCAAATACCTTGTGTTGTCAATAGTGCCTGTGAGAGGCGCTATTGCAGACCGCTGCTCCCCGTCCAGTGACGTACCCGTCCAATGCTGCCTCGTCACATCCGTGCAGCCGGCTGCATTCTGAGCCCATCTGCTCCCTGCTCCTCCTCCCTCCTCCCTCACAGCACGTCTCTTGCTTGCAGCGTTCTGCGAGGAGGGAGGGGGGAGCAGGAGACGCGCCGTGCTGTGCTAGGAGGGAGGAGGAGGGGGGGGGAGCAAATGGGCTGTGACAGCAGTGAAACACCGCTCACAGCTCAGAGTCTGGAAGAATTTAGCCGGCTGCACGGATGTGACGTGGCAGCATTGGACGGGTACGTCACTGGACGGGGAGAAACATTGTTTCTCAATATAATATCGATCTAGACAATAAAAAATATGGGTGAACCACCCCTTTAACCTGAATACATATTTACCTGGACAGTAAGGCTAAGTTCACACTTCCGCTGTTTTGCATCAGTCACATTTCTTTGTCGGACTCCGTTGTGTGCGGGGGGCGGAGTTCGGGGGGCGGAGCTGAGGACGTCAGTGCCGCGGTCTGCATGGCTGTGGACAGTTGAGTGAGAGTGTGTGTGTGTGTGTGTCTACATGCGTGTGTACATGCGGAGTGCGGGAGGGGGCGGAGCGCGAGGGGGCGGAGCGCGAGGGGGCGGAGCGCGAGGGGGCGGAGCTGAGGACGTCAGTGCCGCGGGGACTGCAGGGCTGGGGACAAGTGAGTGAGAGTGTGAGAGTGTGAGAGTGTGAGAGTGTGAGAGTGTGTGTGTGTGTGTGTGTGTGTGTGTGTGTGTGTGTGTGTGTGTGTGTGTGTGTGTGTGTGTGTGTGTACACATGCGGAGTGCCGGAGGGGGCGGAGCCGAGTGGTGAAGTGTCGGCCTCCTTGCACACTGTATCCAGGGTAAATATCGGGTAACTAAAGGCAAAGCACTTTTTGCTTGGTTACCCGATATTTATCTTAGATACCAGCTTAGCGCGGGCTCCCTGCACCCGTAACCACTGTAAATATTGGGTAACTAACCAAAGCGCATTGCTTGGTTACCCAATGTTTATCCTGGTTACGGGGCGGGGAGCCAGAGAGCGCATGCACAGCGAAATCCTACAGATCGCGCTGCTCAAAAAACGTTACAGGCTGCGTTGCTGACCGCGACGCAGCGGATACAACGCAGCATCATCAATCACAATCCGTCACTAATAGAAGCCTATGGGGAAAAACAGGATTCCTGCAAAATATTTTGCAGGATACAGTAATTCCTCAAGGCTACGGATTGTGACTGATGCAAAACAACGGAAGTGTGAACTTAGCCTAAATGATTCAATTAAAGTTTCCAAAAATGAATACAATAATGCAATTTAAGGTCGGTTTAATAATAAAAACCTAATAAAAATAAGTTTTAGAATTTTCTGGTGACTTGTCACCCTCCATACCTGTTTAGCAGCGAGATGAGCAGTGTAAACAGCTCAGAGTACAAGCCGGAGGCCATCCCTTCAAGGCACTCTAAAGCAGACAACTTGGAACCTGTGTATGGAGGAACAAAATCACAAGGTATATGAGACATAAAAATATGAAGGCAGGATACAAACTTAAAAAGGGGTAATCCACTACTTTTAAACTGATGACCTATCCTTTGGAAAAAAATAAAACTTATGGCACTTCCTAACAGACAAGCGTGAACAGGTGCATGATGAACAAAACTATAACAAAAAGCTGCACTCTGAGACGCTAAGGTATACAGAGATGTAATATAGGAACTTGGACATTCATTTCTCATAAAAAAATAAAGTTGAGACACAGTGTATAAAAAAGGAAGTTATATGGGAGCCCAGCAGCCAGCATCAAAGCCTATCTCGTATGTTGGGTCCCTATCTGATGATGCCTCTATCTGGGTTGAATATCTTACAATTTTATTGGTGGATAGGAACTGCTAGTAGGGTTCAAATAAGGGTACGTGCCCACAATCCGTGTTTACAGCGCTTTGGATGAGGCGTCTTTTGCCAAGTCCAAAATGCTGCATTGTACGGTACAAGCAAAGTGGATGGGATTTCTAGAAATCCCATGCCCACTGTGTGTGTACGGCCCACAGCAAAGACCTGACTTGCGGTGCGGCTTTCTGAGGCACAAGCATGTCAATTCTTGGCTGCGGAGTCGCAAGCGTTCTCTGTAGGGAGTACACAAGCAAGAGGCCGCAGTGCCTCAAACCCTGATTGTGGGCATGGGCAGCTGCAGTCTCCTGCATTCACCTGTGGAGGAGACTTACAACCCCGCAGGTCAGGACCCACCACACATCCAGGACGCTGCGGGTCTTGATCGTGGGCACATACCCTAAAACTGTGTGTTGTTTTATATGCCAAGTGTTCCTTAGCAGAAATGCAAGTCCATGCGCCTATGTTCAATGTCTGCATACCTTAGCGTCTCAGAGAGCAACGGTTTGTTCGTTTATTTCATGTTCGTTCAGAATGCACCTGTTCACACTTGTATGTTAAGGAGTGCCGGCAGTTTTCTTAATCTGTCCAAAGGATAGGTCATCAATTTAAAAGTAGTGGATAATCCCTTTTAAAAAAGATTATCCTTTGGACAGGTCATCGAAATAAGACTTGTGGTGGTCCAATACCCAGCGCCCCACCAAATCTTATATTATTGATTGATAGTCAGTATTAGATAACTCCTTTAAGACATAAAAGTAACCATAGAGTATGAACAAGTACTGAAGCAGCTAAACCATGAACAAAAGCCGCGTACACGATTAAAAGGAACCTATCACCGGATGTGTATAATACTTACCTATCGGTTGGTGCGGAGCAGACAGGTCGGATGGGAGTCTCCGTTCTCCGGATCCCTTGCCTCCTCTATCGGCCATCTTTGTCCTCCTTTTGAAGCTTCTGTGGATGACACATTCTACGTCATCTACACTAGCCAACAGTGAGGTCCTGTGCAGGCGCACTTTGATCTGCAAAGTGCGCCTGCGCAGGACTTCACTGTCAGTTAGGGAAGATGACATAGAACGATTTTTCCACACTAGCTTCAGAAGGAGGATAAAGATGGCTGAAAGAGGAGGCAAGGGATCCGGAGAACGGAGACGCCCATCCGACCTGTCTGGTCCGCACCAACCCTTAGGTATTATACACATCCGATGACAGGTTAACTTTAAGTGTAGCAGTCACATTTAGTCACAGAGGCGGTGCCTTTAATAATAATAATGGTGGAGGTACCTAAAGGCAAACAGCAAGGTTACAGGGAATTAGGGACTCAATGTAATCTATCTATAGACTTGTTAGGAGAAAATAGAACAGTGTCAATAATAATAGTAGGGAATTTATAATGTATAATTCGCAAAAAGGAGCAGAAGTGGAGCGTCACAGTGTTGATATGTAGCCAAACTGCTCCATTTGGGCTGCCATGTAGCCCTGGCCTTGGCTGATACCCATTTAGAATACAGTTTAGATGTACAAGTGACCTGTAACCAGAGCGAGTCGGTACACAGCCTGGTAAGTAAGGTCAGCGTGTCCGATCACAATGCAGGTCGCCGGTACGGCTGTACGCAGTCAGGGGCACCTCATTACGGAGTCACTTATGCTCTGGATTATGCTTTTGTCTAATTGAAAACGTCAAGAGCAAAAAGCAACAAGCAAAAAATGAAAAGAAAATGTCAGCCGAACATCTGAGGCAGCAAAAGGAGATGTTTCAATTAAAGGCTGGAAATTCTACATTTTAAAAAGGTTAAGAAACTTAAAGTCAACAGAAAATTGTAAAGATTATAAAAAGGGACGCGAGTTTCACGGAAGTCAGGCCATCTTTTAATATCAGGAAAGCATAATGAAACTCAGTTGTAAATGTCATCACAAAGCATTGTGGAAAGCATATATTTATCAAGAATATCAAAAAGTTAAAGAGTAAAAGTTACCATTAAACGGATGCTGGACTTTAAGCCCCTGTGTGCATTAGATAGTGGTCGGCAAATAGATTGCTCGGCCGACAGCCATCACTTCCGACTACCACGGGCCCAGGAGCACTTGTCTAAAGTATCTGGGTCCCAGGAGAAAGAAGACTCTCTGCCACCTATTGGAGGTAGTTACCCTAAAATTTAATATCTAGACCTGTTCACACAGTACATTTGTGATGTTTTGTTTTTTTTCTTGCTGCAATTTTCTCGGAAAAAAAACAATCCTGTTTCTGTGAAAGAGCGACCAAAAAAAACTAATTGGGAATGCATTGGGTGATCACAGTCTTAAAAGAGAACCAACGACCAGGATTTTCATGTCTTGTATAAAGCCAGTGCTATACTGGTGCTAGAATGCTGAATGTAAACATAGTTTCTGTTCTGAGATTGGATGTTTTATTACAGTAACATTTGCAAGTAAAGTTCCAGCAATGCACAGCTATTTGATTGACAGGTGCAACAGGAATGGAATATGTAGATCGGGTCTTATCTATTCCTGTTCCCTTCTGCCTGCCTGGCCTTCCTCTCCCTGCCGCTGCCATAGACTAATTCCTGCGCCTGCTCAATAGCATTTATCAGTATTACAGCAAACGCTACACTAAGATGGTGTCGGAGTCGGCGGCTGAGCATAGCGCTATCTCCAGTGACATCTTTGTGAAGACCTTTTTCCTTTTTCCTTCATTGAAATGATGGATGTGTGATGTGAGGGCGGTGCATTCACCTTCACATCCTCCGCTCTCGTTGTGACCGCGGGAGAGTGCGCGGTCACAACAGAAGTGGAGACTGCCTGCCTAAGATCAGCTACCCCCACATGACAGCAGACCGCACCCAGAAGACGAGCTGCATGCTTTAGAAGAGACCGGTGAGTTGACTTTGGGGGCGGTCTCCACTTCTGTTGTGACTGCATATGCTCCCACAGTCACAGTGAGAGCTAAGGAGGAGCATGCGCCGCCCTCGCATCGTGCATCCATCATTCCAATGAAGGAAAAAGGTCTTTGCAAAGATGTTGCTGGGGATAGCTCTATGCGCAGGCACAGAGTCTGACGCCATCTTAGTGAAGAGTTTGCTGCAATACTGATTAATGCTAATGAGCAGGCACCAGAATTAAAGTCTATGATGGTCGAAGGGGGAGGAAGGCGAGGCAGGGGTGGGAATAGATAAGACCCAACCCCCATATTCCCTTCCTGTTGCACCTGTCAATCAAATAGTGTATTGCTGGAACTTTACTTGCACATATTTCTGAAATAAAACATCCAATCTCAAAACTGAAGCTATGCTTACATTCAGCATCCTAGCACAAGTATAGCACTGGCTTTACTTTATATATGAAAATCCTGCCGGTTGGTACTTTTTAAAGGATACCGGTCATGTCATAAAACACAATTTCCCCATGTGCACACGTTGATCATTTGGATGCAGAAATTTCTGCACCATTTCTGCATCTCTTGGCAGGAAAAAATGTGCGCTTTTTGCCAAGTCCTTCAATTGAATTCAACGGGTGAAAAACGCAGTAAAAAATGCTGAAAAAAAATTGACATGCTGCAGACTATTTTCTGCACCAAAATCTGGAAGAAAAAAAATAGGACTTGCTTGCAGTTGTGACAAAACTACACTAAAATGATTGATTGCTCTCAGTGAGAAACAAAATTAAAATTTTGTAGTTGTGATACCTTTTAATGGCTAACTAAAATAAAAATAAAACGTTAGCCATTAAAAAGGTATCACAACTACAAAATTTTAATTTTGTTTCTCTCACTGAGAGCAATCAATCATTTTTCAACTGGCTAACACGGTACCAAAACCATTTTCTTTTAACTAAAAACGACACTAAAAAACGCATAAAAAAAAAAAAAAACACACAGATAAAAACACACTGTGCACACAGCCTTTACCTGCAGATCTGGGGTTAATCTACAGGTTAATAGCAATCTAATTATGCTCTGCCACCGTACAGTAAGCCCGGTTGAGCTGACTATCAGTCATTGCCGGGGTACGGTTACAGCCACTGCTCACTATGTTCTATGAAACTGCCCGGCCGCCCGCCCATGAATGAAAGCCAGAGGCTGCAGGGAGGAATAAAAGTTCATTTTTCCCCGATAGTCTGTGTGTAAGCCGGGCAGCTTTAGAAAGCAATAAACCCACAGACTAAGCCCATATTTGCAGGTTAATAGTGGGTTTTGGTATAACAGGTTCCGGTCAACAAGTCTTGCAACACGACTAGATAAAATATTCATCAGAAATCCATGTGTAGAGAGACGTTACTCAGAAATAGCCGTCTAGAGAGGACGTTCTGGATGGATAATCTCCCCAAGTCATGTTGCAAAGCTCATTATAGGGTCAGCCATTGATTTATAGGGTAGCTACCTCAAAAGATGGCAGTAGAGAGGTTTTTTTCTTGTTACCCTGCAGACTACAGCAGTCGATGGACACTATGCTACAGGCAACCATAAAACAAATCATAAAAACGCAGAGAGCAATGTATTTCTCTTACAAGTATCTACGACTTTGTGTTCTTGGTGCCCAGCATTTCTAATAGATTGTCTGAAGAGGTGCCATTAGAGAGAATAACTGGATAAAAAGTGCACAGACCGCTCTGGCAGCTGGCAAAAAAAATTGCCATTAAATATTAAAGCACAGTAGCAAACACTAATTGCCAATTTTCTACAAACAGTTTTTTAATTCATTTTTGTGTAATGAGATCTTGATCTATGCAAAGAGCAGCAAGTCTGTATCTGACCGCCACTTACCTGGCCCGTCTCCTTGGCTGGCATCGTCCAGTCCTTGACGGAAGGAGGTCGATTTCTGCAGGCCACTGGTTTTAGGTTGGTGCTTGAATATTGATGAGGAAAGTTCTTCCAGAGAGCAGCCCAGGAGATACGCAGCCTTCTGTGCCCACTCGTGCCGGGCAAACTGCTTCCTGCCAGCTTTACAACAACACAGAATGGAAAATGAACGGTGAATCTTTAACAAACAGCGATATAGTGTGTATCAAGATGGTCATCATGGTGAGGGGATGGTGATGTAGATGTGAAACTTCACTAGGAGAACATACAAAACATCTAAATATGTGTTCTGTCTCTTGAAAAAGTGTCAGAGAGACTGTGCGGAGACTCACAATTGGCCATGTAGTCACGAAAACTCCATGCCTTACTGCACCCTACGCCCGCAGGTTGGTAGGATCCTAAAGTTGGTGGATTCTATACCTCAAAATGCTAAAAAATGTATTAATCCTACAGTACCTTGATAAAGTATTCATACCCCATGAACTTTTCCACATTTTTTTCCCAATGTTACACCCACAAACTTAAATATATATTTTATTGGGCTTTTACGTGATGTACCAACACAAAAGTAGCAAGTATGTGTAAAGTGCGAAGGAAATGATCCATGGTTTCCTAAACATTTGAAATTATAAATAATTAGAAAATCATGCATCATTTCTTTGACACTTACATACTTGCTACTTTGTGTTGGTATATCACATAAAATCCCCAAAAAATGCACTTCGGTTATGTTTCCGCGATCAGTGTTCACAGCATTTTGGACGCAGCGTGTTTTTGCGGCGGTCAAAACGCTGCGATGTACAGTACAAGCACAGAGGATGAGATTTATAGAAATTTCCTGCCCACTGTGCTTGTTTTTGCTGCAGGGTAAACTAACCCGAGTCACAGCTTCTGAGCCCCAGCTTGTCAATTTATGTTGTGGAGACGTGAGTGTCCTCAGCAGGGAGAATAGAGCTGAAGTCCACAGCAGTACAAACCCTAATCATATGCACAGGTTGCTGCAGTCTCCTGCGGAGAAACAGTCTCGGCCCTGCAGGAGAGAATATGCTGCATTCAGGACGCAGCGTGTCCTGATCATGTGCACGTACTCTTTGGCGGGCTTTGCACGTTGCGACATCGCAAGCCGATGCTGCGATGTCGCACGCGATAGTCCCCGCCCCCGTCGCAGGTACGATATCGTGTGATAGCTGGCGTAGCGAAAATTATCGCTACGCCAGCTTCACACGCACTCACCTGCCCTGCGACCGTCGCTCTGGCCGGCGACCCTCCTCCTTCCTAAGGGGGCGGGTCGTGCAGTGTCATAGCGACGTCACACGGCAGGCGGCCAATAGCGGCGGAGGGGCGGAGATGAGCAGGACGTAAACATCCCGCCCACCTCCTTCCTTCCGCATATCCTACGGAAGCCGCGGTGACGCCGGTAGGAGATGTTCCTCGCTCCTGCGACTTCACACATATCGATGTGAGCTGCCGCAGGAACGAGGAACAACATGGGACCGTCGCGTCAGCGTAATTATGGATTACGCCGACGCTGCACCGATGATACGATTTCGCCGATTTTGCGCTCGTTAATCGTATCATCTAGGCTTTACACACTATGATGTCGCATGCGATGCCGGATGTGCGTCACTTTCAATTTGACCCCACCGACATCGCACCTGCGATGTCGTAGTGTGCAAACCCGCCCTTAGGCTATGTGCCCACAGGAAATTAAACCTGAGGATTTATCTGCGGAAAATCCATGGATTTTCTGGATTTTCCAGATAAATCCTCAGGTTTCAGCAAGTACAGACACTCCTCATGTTATCCTATGGGCCATGGGGAGTGTATGTCCATGCTGCAGATATGTATGGCTGCGGAATATGCTGCGGATGTCCCGCAGCCACACGTAATTGCATGTCAATTATTTCTGCGGAAATTCCGGCCCTCCACTATGGAGATAGAGGCCGAGACTTCCGCAGGTAAATCGCACGAATGCTCGCAGGTTTACCACAGATATTTTGCTGTACTACCGCAGCTATAAATAGCTGCGGATTCCGGCGAGCAGCTGCGGGAAACCTACGGATATATCCGCAGGTCCAAACTCCTGTGGGCACATAGCCTTATGATTATGAGTGTAACAAGCAAAAATGTGGAAAAGTTGCCAGTGTAAGAATACTTTTCAAGAAACTGTATGTATTCGGTATTAATCACTACCTTTAAAAGGAAATCTGTCACATTGTACATGCCATCGTATCTGTGGACAGCATGGTATATATGGTATGGTGTATATGATATATTGTTTTGTTGGAAAAGTTTCAGTATAACTTGTATTTTATTCATTGAAATCCCTGGTGTCTATGTACAGGAGTCCAGTGGGCGGTCCTGCTAGTGAGTGACAGTCCTCCCTCTATGACTATACGCAGAGATAACTGTCAATCACTAGTAGGACCGCCCACTGGACTTCTGCATAGAAACATCAGGGATTTCAATGAATAAAATACAACTTATAGTGCACCATTTCCCATGTGCATCAATCTGATTAGCTCCTTCTGCAGATCAGACACCATATTCAACAAGACAGGTTCCCTTAAGTCAAAGGACTATCTTAAACACTTATTTTGAGAGGTTTCACGAAAGTGGAGAGCTGCTCATTAATATCCATATTATTCACCGTGGACCATGGTCAAGCTCAGAGCTGTGACCCTTATTGATTGAAAATGTAATCTGCCATGAGCATTTGGAGTTACATTGCTTCCAACTCCTTGTCTAGACTATTTGGTAAGTGGCCTTCTTGAATCATTGATTGTGCCGAGCTCCTCTAAAACCTGGGGGGTGTCACCGATAAATGAGCTACGGACCTAGAGTGACGTCAAGAGATACAACATGGCTGCATTTAGGTGAATGTCAATACAGGCTTTGGGTCCTCACACCGCATCTTCGCTCTAGGTTGCTCCAGTACCCTCACTCATTATACACTTGTGCATCGTTAATATTAGAAAGTTATGCTTTGTTGACTGAAATACATGGAGGTGATAGACAACAGGCTATATTCTGTATCTCTTGATGTGCATAGATGCAGTTAATAAGATGGAAAATAAGTGTATGGAAATGTCAGAAGGGATGCCAGCTCTGGAGTGACAATACTCTTGGCAGAGAGTCTAAGAAACACAAAGATGAAAGAATATGAAGTCACCCAGACAAGGCGCAGGCATGAGAGATGAGAAACTCTGGTGTCAATACGACAATGACACAATTAAACAGCTGTCATACTGTGACCGGTACTGAGAGACCGGGCAGGAAAATAAACACATAGCGGAAGAAACAAATTCACTTAGAGGTGGATATGAAAGAAAGAATGATGAAACGTGTCTTTACCTTCATCTGCTTCTGTAATGCAACGGAGCAGCATGCAACATGCAAATAAAAACACGCAGTTAGAAAACAAACACACACACGTCTAATTGTTATGTAGTTTAGATGGTCCGAATACAAAGGCTTTCTATAAAGGGAGAGAAGAGTTTGCTGGAAAGTCAGTACAAACGCACAACCTCAACGCTCTGACCATAGGTGCTGCCAAATTACGGGATTAGATCGTGTGATCACTGCAGGATGATTGGAGATTGCTGGGCCGCCTTCCCTTACCAGGATGAAAGAGGCTCACAACTTTTTCTAGTAATTAGCATTAACTTTGTGAAAAACAAAATCTTTGGGTTTTGAGTCTCAACTGGGTATTTATTTTATTTCGTTCCCAGTTTGGATGTTCTTGCGTAAATAAATTTTAGTTTAGATGCGTCTTCACCGGACTATACTAACGAACCCTGTAGACTTTAGGCTAATGCCGACAGCATCCGCCTACACCGACAGCTTCGGCCGACACTATAATGTGTGTAGGAGATGTCCAATTTTGGACGACCAATCATTTTGTTCTTCCGGAGATAAGCTGCAAGCTGAGATGTCTGTTGGCGGCTTTCTCACGGAAAACACAAAAGAGCTTGTTTGGCTGAGCGCTCCTGATTTCTCAGAGAAAGCCGCCAACAGACAGCTCAACCCGCGGCTTATTGGCAGTCTGAAATCAGACATGCCCAATGAACACGGGAGAGAAAGCAGATATGGCTATCGGCCGATAGCCATCTGATCTAAATTTATAGCGTCAGGAGACTGTATGGTGAAAATGCATCCAAAATAGGCCATGTAGTACGTAGACACAAAGACTTCATGTACTTTGCTCCCTCAGGTGCCGTATATACAGGGTTATGTATGGGTACACGATCTCCACATATCTGATAGAGCATGCTGTAGCATGTGGATGGTCCACACAGTCTCATAAAATGTGGATCCAATATGACTGTTTACATGGGATCTTATAATACCGAATGTCCCAACAGAACTGATCCGCTGTGGACTATCTGGATCGGCAAGCTCTGCACCTAAAAACGCTGATTTTAGTTCAAAAGGGAAAATCCACAGGATAAAACGGTAAAACGGACATGGTGCGGATATAGAATTCGCACCTCGGCTCAATATTCCCAAGTGGATTTTTTTATGCTGCAAGTTTATGTAGTCAAATCTAATAGATAATATTATTTTATTATTAATTTTTATAGCGCCATTCATTCCATGGGGCTTTACAGGGAAAGACTGTATATTACTACTGTAATGTAAATTTTCTGCGATTCTGCAGCACAAAAGCGGCAATTAATTCAATAAGTGGGAACATACCATCTGGGGTCCTAAATGGACTTTAAAGGGTATCAGACAAGGTGATCAACCAGTCCTGAGGTTCTTCACAGAACCAGGAGATGATCTGGTGACCATCTGCTCCCCCGATCCTACAGTACTTTAGTTACTAATCATTTAATGTCCCCTGCCAGTAATTAGCTTTAGATTTATTACACCTCCGGTCCCCCCACGCAGTATGATGGACAAGTGCTAGATCGGCACTGACAGGAGGAGTTATAGGTGAAATAATTATGCAGCTTTCTCCGTACACAATTTTATCCAGATGGCTCCGATGTCCTCATACTGACAGATTTAGTTAATGCTTCGTTTATGTTAAAAACGAGGAGAAAGCACAAAAAGTTTCAGAAATGAACATCTCCGCACCAAAGCATAAGGAGCCTTCAACAATAGGTGAGAGGTTTAGCTCCTCGATACGTCATCTATCATCATCTTCACATTTCTCCCTAATGAGCCGTAAATAAAACCCGTATAAATAATCCTATTAATCTCTCCTGCAGCGACAGAAGTGGAGTCATACTGGATTACAATGCATCAATATCCATTTCCTCATGCACAGAGATTAGGAGATTTAGTCTACGCTTGAGTCACATTTTTTACCCTCAGCATTTTCTAACTTTGAAAAGTTGTATGTAATGAAACTAATCACCAATATGGATAGCGGTAAAATGATTTGTGGATTACTGGATCAATATCTACTTATTTCCCATCTAAAGCAGCACCTATGATCAGGAAAAATAATATATTGTTAGAACAGCTCCGCTCGATACGGATATCAACATTAGGATTGTGGTCATCACGGGAAGGAATTGGTGAGATAAGGGACACAGTGTTCAGCAGAGAACATTATCCTACAGAACTAGCGCAGGGACACGATAAATAGCTTTTTCCATATGGGTCACAGAACCCTAGAGACTCATTTTCTACTGGTGAATTACGGTACTCTTTTAAGGAATTCTCCAGTCATATGATACTGATGATCTATCGCCACGATGGGCCATGATGGGATCAAACACCCCCACTGATCAGCTGTTAATAGCCCCTCTGGTGGCCGGTTATACACAATAAATGGAGCTGCATTGCGCTGCTATGATGTACCCGTCAGCGGCCACCACGTTTAGCAGAACAACTCCCCTTCGATCTGATACTGACGAGGATACTTCATTAGTATATGATGACCGGAGAACACTTTTAAAGAAAACCTCGGACGTTTCAGAAAACTTTAGACATTGTAGGGTAACAGGTCATAGGTTATAAATCAGTGAAGATCCAGAGAGTGAAAGCACAACAGAGCAGCAGCCTCCGGAAGTGTTCAGCTCTGCTGGGCTGATTCTTGGAGAGGCCGAGAGGACGGCAGAAAAAGGGGCCAGGGGCCGGCAGAAAAAGGGGCCAGGGGCCGGCAGAAAAAGGGGCCAGGGGCCGGCAGAAAAAGGCGCCAGAGGCCGGCAGAAAAAGGCGCCAGAGGCCGGCAGAAAAAGGCGCCAGAGGCCGGCAGAAAAAGGCGCCAGAGGCCGGCAGAAAAAGGCGCCAGAGGCCGGCAGAAAAAGGCGCCAGAGGCCGGCAGAAAAAGGGGCCAGAGCCCGGCAGAAAAAGGCGCCAGAGCCCGGCAGAAAAAGGCGCCAGAGGCCGGCAGAAAAAGGCGCCAGAGGCCGGCAGAAAAAGGCGCCAGAGGCCGGCAGAAAAAGGCGCCAGAGGCCGGCAGAAAAAGGCGCCAGAGGCCGGCAGAAAAAGGGGCCAGAGCCCGGCAGAAAAAGGGGCCAGAGCCCGGCAGAAAAAGGGGCCAGAGCCCGGCAGAAAAAGGGGCCAGAGCCCGGCAGAAAAAGGGGCCAGAGCCCGGCAGAAAAAGGGGCCAGAGCCCGGCAGAAAAAGGGGCCAGAGCCCGGCAGAAAAAGGGGCCAGAGCCCGGCAGAAAAAGGGGCCAGAGCCCAGCAGAGAAAAAGGGCCAGAGCCCAGCAGAGAAAAAGGGCCAGAGCCCAGCAGAGAAAAAGGGCCAGAGCCCAGCAGAGAAAAAGGGCCAGAGCCCAGCAGAGAAAAAGGGCCAGAGCCCAGCAGAGAAAAAGGGCCAGAGCCCAGCAGAGAAAAAGGGCCAGAGCCCAGCAGAGAAAAAGGGCCAGAGCCCAGCAGAGAAAAAGGGCTAGAGCCCAGCAGAGAAAAGCAGAAAGCACAGCACGCCAAAAAGGTACAGCTCAGCTGTACAGTTCTGACCCTTCTTTATAGCAATAAGCAAAGGTATGAAAGCCTAGTCCCTTCTAAAACTACTAATATATTTATGAAAGATCAGAAACTTTAACCAGCTGAGGAAGGGGATCATTCTGGGACCTCATGAGCTCTGTTTTCCGGCTCTATTAGTATATCTAAAATGGCTGACCAGATGTTCCCACAGTCCTCTGAACCACAATTCAACCCAGAGGAAAGCGAACACATGCTCAGCACAAAGTTTCCTAATGGGTAAGAATATGGGCGGCACAAATGGAACCAAAAATTCTTCATATCTGATTGGAGCTGTTCTGTAATATACACAACACATTGCACTGACGCATGCACTACACAGTACACATAAGGACAAGCTGAAGATTTTCATCTAGCTTTACAAATATATATATATATATATATATATATATATATATATATATATATATATATATATATATATATATATATATATATATATATATATATATATCAGACTTTGTTAATATGGTTATTTCATGTGATCGGTCATGGAAAAAATGCACTAGTACATTTCTTATATTTCTCTTATTCACAATGTTTTAAGACATGATAGGGTAATAAATCATGCGTGTAGCGTGAAGAAAAGCATGCATTCAAGTTAATATGTGCACTCGAGAAAATGATCCGGACATAGGCAAGAAGATGATGGCCGACCAGCTATCCTGAATTAGAAGCTTCATAATGTTTAGTTAGTAAAAGAGTGGCACCAACTGGCTCCATGGAGCATAAACCGTCCAAGAACAGCTGCTACAACAAGATGGTGTCATAAAGCTGCTATTATAGAAAGCAACAGCTTTACTGAAATGTCTAGATATAAATGGCTTAGTTAGGCCAAAAAAAATAAAAAAAAAATCTACCACTAAAGTGCGCACATGACACAGCATATGCATGGCCTGCATATTTTGCTTTTTACAACTTGCTAGAGAACTGAACTCATGGACGGTCCGTCTACACTTGTGTTTTTATTTGATCCCCAAATCAGACATTTTAGTAGTAGCCCCTTTCATCAGGACTTTCAACCATGTAAAAAAAATATATATATTTTTATTTTACATTCAGCAAAAAGTAATGAAAGTGTAGTTTCTGCTCACACAAAGCTTGGCTCAGCCTGCCCTCTAGTGGTTAAAAATAAAAAAAGCAGGTAAACATTACAGTTTGGGTTTTTTTGACAAATTAATGCAATTCTACGTAAAGCGGATCTAGGATCCGATTTTACTATGTAAAATCTCATGGACGTGATGAGACTGAGGTCTTTATCCAGGTCTAAAAAGCTACGTAATCCCTTTTTTTAATTTATTTCTTTTTAAAGTCTCCCTGCTTTATATTACAAATAGCATTTTTGGAGTACAAGGCCAGCTGGACACTCAAAATGCACATTACAATAGAGCTCTTGGACCTGATAACTGTGTAATAGACCAGGCTCATCACGCACAAGAGAAATATTTTTTAAAGGGACCCTGTCAGGTCCAATATGCATCCAGAACCACGTGCAGTTCTGGGTGCATATTGCTAATTTCTGCCTAACCTTCCCAGCATCTAGTATCATAGATACAGGGATCTTTAGAAAAAGAAATGATCCTTTATGATATGCTAATGAGTGCAGGGACTAGTCGCAAGGGCGTCATTTCCCCAACTAGTCCGCCCTCTTAGCATGTTAGCATGCCCACAGGGATGTACTAACAAGCTATTCAGTGCCCAGCGCCATCGGCGTTGACGCGCATACCTATGTCCATTGTCACCGCCTCAGAAGCTAGATTTAAAGCTCAGTGCGCATTTTCAGACCTCTCTAAAGCCAGGTTACACACACCTAGCTTCATAGTGCGCGTGACCGGAAGTGCCAATACATCTGATCATGCGCACGGACCTTAAACCCCGAGTCTGCGGCGGTGACATTGGACACAGATACGTGTGTTACCACAGATAACGCTGGGCAATGGGGATTGAATAGCATCTTAGCACGCCCCACTGGGCATGCCAACATGCTAGGAGAGCAGACTAATCAGAAGAAATAGCGCCCTTACGACTAGTCCCTGTGCTCATTAGCAAATCATAAAGGATCTTTAGAAATACCTTTTCTATAGATCTCTTTATCTATGTTAGTGTATACAGGGACAGTTAGGCAGGGATTAGCAATATGCACCCAGCACTGCTCGTAGACCTGACAGGTTCCCTTTAGTGTATACATTTTGTGAAATCTAGTGGCAGATCCACTCTATTCTTCAAGCGGAAGCTGGGTAAACATATAGCTGGGATGATTTAGGAAAACCTGCACTTGCAGGGGTTGGACCAGATGGCCTGTGAGGTCCCGTCCAACTCCAAAATTCTGACTCTGAGTTTTAGTACATCCTGGTCACAAGATGGCCATTCCCAGTTTGTGTATGACAGGACAGGGTTTGTTTGTGTGTTGGCACATAACTGGGGCTGTGTGTAAAGGAGGCTGATGACCGCTCTCTCCTCACTATATATATCTGCTATAGCAGAAGAGGGCTGGCTCAGGAGGTCACATGAGAAGTCAGCCAGCCCCCTTCATACACAGCGCACTCCTGGGTAAAGGTCCTGTCAAAACCAGTGTCTGGAGCTTGGAGTTGACAAAAAGGGGTCAAATGCAATAAACAGTAGATTTCCTTTTTGCTGGACAACCCCGTTAACATCCTTTATAACACTTAGGGGCACTTTGCACACTACGTCATCGCAAGCCGATGCTGCGATGCCGTGCGTGATAGTCCCCGCCCCCGTCGCAGCTGCGATATCATGGTGATAGCTGCTGTAGCAAACATTATCGCTATGGCAGCTTCACATGCACTTACCTGCCCTGCGACGTCGCTCTGGCCGGCAACCCGCCTCCTTATTAACACTAGAACTACTGGACTCGTGACACCTATATAGAAATACATGGTGCAAAGTAGTCAAAATGACTACCTCAGTAGTTCTAGTGTTAAGAGGGCGGGTCGTGCGGCATCATAGCGACATCACACGGCAGGTGGCCAATAGAAGCGGAGGGGCGGAGATGAGCGGGACGTAAACATCCCGCCCACCTCCTTCCTTCCACATTGCGGCCGGGACGCAGGTAGGAGATGTTCCTCGCTCCTGCGGCTTCACACACAGCGATGTGTGCTGCCGCAGGAACGAGGAACAACATAGTAACATCGGTCATTCCCAATTCAAAGAAATGACCGAGGCTACACCGATGATACGATTACGACGCTTTTGCGGTCGTTAATCGTATCAAAAATTCTTTACACACTATGATATCGCCTGCGACGCCGGATGTGCGTCACTTTCAATTTGACCCCACCGACATCGCAGCTGCGATGTCGTAGTGTGCAAAGTGCCCCTTAGCCTATTGCACTTCTCAAAAAAGTGTAACCTACAAGAGCCCAAGCTGAAAAATGACAGGCTCCAAACCAAACTGGCCGCTTACTGAAATACTGCCCATTGAGCTTTGTATAAGGCGATTCTATGCACGCCACTATTTAATTCCTGAATTTCTGGTTTAGGGAAGGAAAATACAAATCTGTTCAGAGGTGCATGGAGATAATACTGTGGTAGCGTGAAGGTGATGGAGTGGTGCAGGTGACAAGCCATTCTTATGAGGCTGGACGTGGCTTTATATCCAGGGCTCAGTGCCTGGTTGGAATCAGTCATGCTCCATGCTATACACAGAGGCAGGATGTGATCCGCAGCTGGAAAATGGCAAAGAAATGCACACGAGAGAAACCAAATAGAGACACAAACTCGGCAAAAATCAAACCAAGTTACCCAGGTCATCTACATCTGAAACTGCAGGGGAAGGGAAGGTTATACACAGGTTATTCACTGCAGACACAAACCGCTTTATAGCATCCGCCGCACTGTTATTATGGCATCAGAGAAGGGTCAATAATAGGAAAAAGCCATCATAAGGTGTGCCAAGAAGGACGGAGCCATCACAAAGCCCTATGGCAACATGAGTGCATCTTATCATATGTTCTATATGTCTAGGGCATTCCAACACTATCGGTCAGTGACACGGCTGCCATGTTATACAGCCATTATCATCATGTAAACGGTCAGTGCTGCCCTCAGTCCTCAGGAGCATGGGCATACAGTCATAGCCGAAAGTGTTGGCACCCTTGACATTGTTTCAGGAAATTAAGTATTTCCACCCAGAAAATGATTAATTGTTAGGTGCTGGATATAAGAAAGGGTATCATGCCGCGCTACCGCCAATGAAAAGATTTGTTGATGGATAATAATATTTTTATTCTCTAGGTCGACGCGTTTCTGGGATCAAGTCCCCTTCTTCAGGACCAAGAAATTCAACAAAAAATGTATTTTGTTGAATTTCTTGGTCGTGAGGAAGGGGACTTGATCCCAGAAACTCGTCGACCTAGAGAATAAAAATATTATAATCAATCAACAAATTGATTATATTTTTATTCTCTAGGTCGACGAGTTTCTAGGATCAAGTCCCCTTCCTCACGACCAAGAAATTCAACAGAAAACATTTTTTGTTGAATTACTTGGTCCTGAAAAAGGGGACTTGATCCCAGATACACGTCGACCTAGAGAATAAAAATATTATAATCAATCAACAAATCTTTTCATTGGCGGTAGCGCGGCTTGATACCCTTTCTTATATCCAGCACCTAACAACTAACCAACGTGGGGCTGCAGCAACCGCCATTATATCTTATGCGCCCATAGGGGTTGTGCCTTTCACAACCCTACCAGGTGAGTGTTACTCCTAACACACCGTGCCTTTTAATCTGGTAAAACCCCATTGCGCTCTCTATTCTTACAGCCCCAGAAAATGATTGCGATCACACATGTTTCGTTATACATGTTTAAGTCCAATTTGCCTATTTCTATCTGGTTGGGTTTTTTGTGTCCAATACACACAAAGAAAATAAATGTGTATATACAAAACATGGGTAAGTGCAATAATTTTCTGGGAGAAATACTTCATTTTCTGGAACAATCTTAAGGGTGCCAACACTTCCGGACAGGACTTTTTATGGACAGATCTTTAATAGAGTCCCATTACAAGCTCCAAACATTCCTTTGTATACCTTCAAATTTATACACAGATATATAGGCCCCGATTCAAAGCAAATTTGCCAAAATGCTGTTGGAAACTGCTTTAAAAAGTTGCAAAACTTTAACGCTACTTGAAGTGTTTTCATGCCGGTTTCTCCTAGCTACGCAAAAACTGGCATAGCGGAGATGCAACAGGGGCGTGGTAGGACGTGAAACCACACTTTGTCTAATTCATGACAAGATGTGGCAGTCCTTACACCAGAACTCTAACCCCAAAAGTGACTTGTGTAAGAGGCGCACGACACTCATCAGACGCTCCTGATTAATGAAGAGGAGGGCTCAGTCCATCACCGCCCCTCATCAAAACTGGCTACAAAACTGCTGGTCTTGATAAATCGGGGCCAAAGAGTTTTACCGATTTTTAGTAAAGATTTGGAAATGGCAATAAATTGTGATGTGCTGGGAACGTGTAAGCACCTTTATTGGGCACCCTGCACTCTGCAGAGCTCATGGACAGCTTGTGGCTTTTATAGGTAATTGATGGACATGGCTATTTATTTATCCAGATGACCAAAGTGGTCACATGAGTCATCCATTCTGCTTTCACTGCTGTCCTCACTTAAGCTGGGTTCACACATAGCGACAACGACGTTGCTGCTACGTCACCATTTTCTGTGACGCAGCGACGTCCCATCGCTGTCGCGGTGTGTGACATCCAACAACGACCTGGCCCCTGCTGTGAGGTCACCGCTCGTTGCTGAATGTCCTGCTTCATTTTCTGCTCGTTGCTCTCCCGCTGTGAAGCACACATCGCTGTGTGTGACAGCAAGAAAGCGACAAACTGAAGCGAGCAGGGAGCAGGAGCCGGCGTCTGGCAGCCTGCGGTAAGCTGAAACCACGGTAAATATCGGGTAAACAAGGGAATACCTTTCCTTGGTTACCCCATATTTACCTTTGTTACCAGCGTCCGCCGCTCTCACGCTGCCAGTGCCGGCTCCCTGTTCCCTGCACACAGCCAGAGTACACATCGGGAAATAAGCAAAGGTTTTCTTATTAACCCGATGTGTACTGTGGCTATGAGTGCAGGGAGCCAGCGCTAAGCGGTGTGCGCTTGTAACCAAGGTAAATATCGGGTAACCAGAGAAGCACTTTGGTTGGTTACCCGATATTTACCTTAGTTACCAAGCGCAGCATCGCTTCTACAGTGACGTGTGTCGTTATGATCGCTGCTGCGTCTGCTGTGTTTGACAGGTAAGCAGCGATCATAACAACGACTTACAAGATTGCTGTTGCGTCACAGAAAATGGTGACGTAACAGCGACGTCGTTGTTGCTGTCGCTATGTGTGAACCCAGCTTTAGACAAAGGCACAGAAAACCCTGTATTTATCAAATCACTGGACATTAAAGGCCCCATACACAATAGACTAATGTTGGCTGAACCTGCCTATATCAATGGGTTCAGCAAACAATCTAATGTGCATGGAGCCCTGACCGACAGATGTTTGTTGGGGAACATAAGGGTCGGGCATGTCCAATTTCATATTGTTAATCCTTTTTTGTCAAAGGAATAAGCCGGTTCATAGAGAACGTGGTAGTGCTTGGCAGAGAAAGTCCCCCTGTATGGGAGAGTCAGGCGATATAGCTGCCCATCAAATCATTTGGCCAACCATTACCTAATGTGTACTGGGGGAAACGAGGAAACAGTCAAACAAACAAAGTCTCTATATCATTCATTGTATGCAAACAAAGATCACATTGTCTGTAACAAATCAATGATGACCAGCATTAGCACAGCAGTGGGGTGCTATATAGGTGCTTACATTTTCTCTAGCACAACATCAAGCTTTGCCAGTTTCCTATTTACATAAAATGGACCGCCCCTTTAATAGAGTCCACTTGGTTTCTTTTCTAGAGAAAGTCTTGAAAGGACGAAAATCCAGTTTCATGGTGTGTAGATAGAATTGAAATGTATTGAAAGTCGATCCAAAAGTAAAATAAAGACATCAATGTCAACAGAAAGATTAAAAAAAGAACTACGCGTTTTGAATAACAGACATTCTAAATCGGGATTAAGAAGGTTATCATTTGAAACGCGTAGCTTTTACATTTTTGTAATCTGTTTTACCTTTGGATAGACTTTCAATAAATTTCTATTCTATCCACACATCGTGAAGCTGGATTTTCGTCCCTTCAAGACTGTCTCCACATTTACCATTGGTTCCTTTGCTCCGGAGCGCTGGTTTGAGTGTCAGCTGGACGTTTTCTTTTTTCCCCACTGTACATCACTGCCCTTCATTCATTATCATATTGCTCTCAATCCTATACAAAGCATTCATCTTCTGATATTGCAGAATTTAGCAGCCTCGACACTTTAGCAGCTTTAATTCAAGTCCCAACTATAAAGTTTCTTCTAGTTATCAAAGCGTCTTCCTTGATCCATTGTCAACTTAATAATAGGCTGCTGGCTTGTCTTTTATGTAAGTGAAGCTCTCAGTGTGTAAAATAGCCGCGCTCATTGTGGGGCTTCCCTCCGGCCTAAGCGGCAGCCCTCGTTTATTACAATGTGGCCTACATCATACACTTATCTGCATGCAGTACATAGGCACGCCAGGAATACAACTAGACTCATCATTTCTCAACCCTGTGTGTGGCTATAGGTTATTAGCTAAATTTCCATACCCATTATGCCTGCTAACATAAGTGTGTCTACAATGACTGGGCTCATTTTACAAATGTGCTGCGTTTACGAGATTACATTATTGGAACAGATGTCGTATCCGTATTCTGCCATCCGACGAGGACAAATATTCATACCTTTGGTGGCTCCAGCTGATCCCAGGTGGTAAATTGCTGCAAGTATTAACCAAAAGGCCTTTTGCTCCTCAGCGGAGATGCCCAGGATCTTCATAGCTGCCTGCAGTTTGCTGAACAGCTGTGCCGACTTCTGCTTGTCTTCACCCTGTACAAAACATTGAATATGGATCCTGGAGACTTCAGAAGGAAAAGGACAGCAGGTACATCAGGAAGGCGCAGACAATTTTATTACTAGATATTAGATGCCGGCATGGCTCAGCGGATTCTGTATTTAGGTGTGGATATTTAATCTCTCAGTATACAACATGTGCAGCCCATTATACCCATATCATCCTTATGATTCGTTAATATATGATTCTAATTAGGGGATTTTAATGAAAGGTCTGAATTAATGTAAAGAATAGAATAAGCTACGGCATTCGATTAGGACCATGGCGATGTTTCCAGTAAAAGAAGCCGCCCTGCAGACGGATTCTGGTTACTGTAATCTCATATACTGCGGCTTTTATTCTGTAGACTGATCTGTGGATTTGCTGTAGCCACACAGTGATGGATCGGGTGATTTCCAATAGCATTTTATTACGGGACTGTCACTTATGCAATTGTATAAAACTTTTTTGTTTGCAAAGGCTGAGGTTCTTAATAAAGTCCAAGACTTCACATGAATCCTTAAGGCCACGACTCACTAAACAACATCGCTAGCAACATCGCTGTTACATCACAAAAGTCGTGCCTCAGCAGCGATGTTGCTAGCGATGTTGCTTAGTGTGACATCCAGCAACAACCTGGCCCCTGCTGTGAGGTCGTTGGTTGTTGCTGAATGTCCTGGGCCATTTTTTAGTTGTTGCTCTCCCGCTGTGAAGCACAGATCACTGTGTGTGACAGCGACAGAGCAACAACTAAATGTGCAGGCAGCAGGAGCCGGCTTCTGCAGACGCTGGTAACCAATGTAAATATCGGGTAACCAAGAAGCCCTTACCTTGGTTACCCGATATTTACCTTCGTTTCCAGCGTCCGCCGCTCTCACGCTGCCAGTGCCGGCTCCTGCTCTGTGCACACATAGCCAGACTACTTTAATTACCTGATGTGTACTCTGGCTAGGAGTGCAGGGAGCCAGCGCTAAGCGGTGTGCGCTGGTAACCAAGGTAAATATCGGGTTGGTTACCCGATATTTACCTTCGTTACCAAGCGCAGCATCGCTTCCACGCGTCGCTGCTGGCTGGGGGCTGGTCACTGGTTGCTGGTGAGATCTGCCTGTGTGACAGCTCACCAGCAACCCGTGTAGTGACGCTCCAGCGATCCCTGCCAGGTCAGGTTGCTGGTGGGATCACTGGAGCGTCGCTTAAGGTACTGTCACACATAACGAGATTGCTAGCGAGATCGCAGATGAGTCACCATTTTGGTGACGCAGTAGCGATCCCGTTAGTGATCTTGTTATGTGTGACATCTACCAGCGATCAGGCCCCTGCTGTGAGATCACTAATCGTTGCAGAATGGTCCAGGTTCATTTTCTTCAAAGCCGATGTCCTGCTGGGCAGGACACATCGCTGTGTGACACTGTGTGACAGGGTCACAGTGACTGCTGAGATCGTTATACAGGTCGCTACTGTGACCTGTATTGTTCCTGCATCGCTGGTAAGATCTGACTGTGTGACATCTCACCTGCGACCTCCCAGCGACTTACCTGCGATCCCTATCAGGTCGCATCGTTTTCGGGATCGCTGGTAAGTCGTTGTGTGTGACTGGGCCTTTAGTGTGACAGTACCTTTAAAGTCTTTCACACTTATGCTCTTATGTTCCATTTTTGAGGATTAGTTAGATTCATCAATGTCACGATGCGTTCAGATGGACTTGCTGGTTTCCATCAGCATCAGTCTTTTCAAACGATAATAGAAACATAACAGTCTGCGTTGTTTTACCTGTCTGAAAAGACAATGTCGGGAACACAAAGCACAGATCAGCTCTACTTGAACTGTGATTGTGTCATAATCAGTGTGTACAGGACCTTAAAATGTGTTTGTGAACTACTAGAGAATTCCTGCCTAATCAATTCAGGACCCCAGGTTAAAAATATATATATATATATATATATATAATATAGAGATATATATATATATATATATATATATATATATATATATATATATATATATATATATATATATTATATATATATATAGTATATATATATATAGTATATATATATATATAGTATATATATATATAGTATATATATATAAGTATATATATTTACTCCCCTCTCATAGCGTTGCTTTTCCTGTAATGTCATCTCCTATTCCTGGCGGGTGATGTGACTTTGTTGTGACATGTGACCGCTGCAGTCCATTAACGCCCGCTGTTTGGATGCAGCCTTTATTATTTCTTCTTCTCTATCTTGATGTCGTATTGATGAGCTGGAGTCAAACAGCAGCTGATCGCTGGTTACAGCAGACACAATAAGTGACATTCATCCACCAGGAACAGCGCTGCAAACATCGCAGGAACGGCTCCGCTGTGGGAGGCAAATATACACTGCTTATCAGAATTGGGGTCCTGAATTGCTAAGCTGAGATTGTCTAGTAGTACACAACACCAGAAGCAAAGTTTGAGGGTCTCTAAATTTGACTTCAACTATCTGACATTGCAGATTAGCTGTGAGCGGAGTGAGTTGTTCTCCTCCCAGGTATCCAGTTCTGCATGGCAATATAACGTTCAGACCTTCCAGACTGAATCCATCGGTGCCTACTTCTTGGTTAGGTGACTGGCGTAAGCCATGATATGCACATATATATTCCAATGCTGAGATATCACAGGAGAGCATCTTGTCCTAGTGGTTGCACTGTAAGGCTATGTTCACACAAGGCTTTTTTGGCAAGTTTTTTTTTCCTGACCAAAACCTGATCTTGTGATAGAAAATCTCCTTTGAGTCATCTGCGTTTTTAGTGGCGTTTTTTCTACAAAATTCGTTGTATCAAAGAAAAAACAAACGTTGCAAAGAATTGACATGTTCATTCTTTGAAATCTGCAGCAAAAACGCAGGTATTTGACAAAACAGGCAGGAAAAAAATCTGCAGGTTTGTGTGTGTTTGTGCATGAGATTTCAGAAATCTCAAACTTTGCTGGGACTGTAAAAAGCAGCTTTTTATTAGCATGAATTTGCATAAAACCAAGGCATATCTGCAGCTAAAAAAGGCAGCAAAAACACACCAAAAGAGCCCTGTGTGAGCATACCCTTATATTGGAAAGGTTCAGGTCACAATTGTATCGCAATCCTATTTTGTAAGAATAGGAACAGCCTTATACGCAGGAATATTCTTCCCCTCAAAGCAATGGACATTACAGTGGAATCCTATGGAGGCAATTATAAGCCATTAGGCTCCTTAAAGGCCACGTCTCACTAAGAGACATCGCTAGCGACATCGCTGCTGAGTCACGGTTTTTGTGACACAACAGCGATGTTGCTAGCGATGTTGCTGTGTGTGACATTCAGCAACAACCTGGCCCCTGCTGTGAGGTCACCGGTCGTTGCTGAATGTCCTGGACCATTTTTTGGTCGTTGCTCTCCCGCTGTGAAGCACACATCGCTGTGTTTGACAACGAGAGAGCAACGATCTGAATGTGCAGGGAGCAGGGAGTCGGCTTCTGCGGACGCTGGTAACCAAGGTACACATCGGGTAACCAAGCAAAGCGCTTTGCTTGGTTACCCGATATTTACCTTGGTTACCAGCATCCGCAGCTTCTAGAAGCCGGCTCCCTGCTCCCTGCACACGTAGCCAAGGTACACATCGGGTAACTATAAGCAAAGCGCTTTGCTTAGTAACCCGATGTGTACTATGGTTACCAAGCACAGCGTCGTTACACGGGTCGCTGCTGGCTAATCTCTGATCGCTGTGGAGATCTGCCTGATTGACTGCTCACCAGCGACGCCAGGTCAGATCGCTGGTGGGATCGCTGGAGCGTCGCTAAGTGTGACGGTGCCTTAAGGCAATGGCTATGTTTTTGCTGTATTTTGCCCATATCTCATGTTACGTCCTTAGCTTCTCCCTCTATATATATTGTTTGAAGCAATTTTCGATATTCACTTGTCCCATCACCTAGTTTGTATTACATTATTCCATGTCACATACTGCTAGGTCTATACATTCGTATAGCAATGTTAGATAAGAAGTCATCTTCTTCATAAATTCTGCTTCATTTAAAAAATAAGCAGCTGAATCAGCCGTGGACAATACGGTGCTGAATAAGGTGAGCAGCAGACGTCTCGTATTTATAACTAATCACAGACACAAGGTTATAGTATGAATACGATTCACAATGCAGCGAGTCCTCACTCCGGATACTTACATCTACAGCCAATTACTGCTTCAATGCTGTAATAGACTGAATATGCAGAGTCTGCTCAGCTGTGACAGGTACAATAGAGGTGACTACCATAATACGGGCTTTAACCCTCGTCCCAGATAGAATTATACTAGCATGTCTCATTATTGGCTTAAGCCCGCTTTACACGCTACAATATATCTTACGATGTGTCGGTGGGGTCACGTCGTAAGTGCAGAACATCCGGCATCGTAAGGTACATTGTAGCATGTAACAGCTATGTGCGATTGAACGGTAAAACGTTCATCGCACGCACGTCGTTCAATTCCTAAAAATTGAACGTCAGGTTGTTCATCGTACCCCGGGTAGCGCACATCGCAGTGTGTGACACCCCGGGAACGATGAACAGATCTCACCTACGTCCTGCGGCTCCTGCCAGCAATGCGGAAGGAAAGAGCTGGGCGGAATGTTTACGTCCTGCTCATCTCCGCCACTCCGCTTCTATTGGCCGGCTGCCGCGTGACGTCGATGTGACGCCGACCGTCCCTCCCACTCCAGGAAGTGGACGTTCGCCGCCCACATCAAGGTCGTATGGATGGGTAAGTACATGTGACGGGGGGTTATTAGTTTGTGTGACACGTTCAACAAATTGAACGTGCCGCACATACGATGGGGGTGGGTACGATCGCATACGATATCGTATGCTGGATCGTATGGTGTAAAGCAGGCTTTAGGTTCAGCCGGCAAAACAAAAAAAAAAAAATCAGGCCATTCTCGTCTGCAAATTGCCATGTTTGACCCCTTGTGCACCCCGTATGCATGTCTGCATCACCGATGGGTGCAGGAGCCGCCTTCTGTGGCCGGCCCGGTTCTGTTCTGCACTGGCACATTGGTAGCATTGATCCACGTGCTGTCCTTCTGTAGTCCAATCGCACACATGGACCTAAAACATGCCCGTCTGAACAAGACCTTACCATCACTGCTTACCTTGGATGTAATACCAAACACATTGTTTTCTGCTAAGTGGTTGAGATGAAGCTCTGTCCTGCAGGAGTAAAGAAAAAATTTATTCAAGCATAATTAATTAATTTATAGCAATGCTACAAAGTATGCAATAGCTTATAATCGTGTACGAGAGATTTACCATTACAGAACGCCGACTGCATGGGACCCCACCTCTCAGACACAAAGGCTATGTGCACACATGCTGTAGATTTGGTGCAGACATTTTCTGCATCAAATCTGCACCTTCTGGCAGAAAATAAAAAAAAAAAGCGCCAAAAAACTAATGCAGGTTTGTTTGGTTTTTTTTTAGCAAAGGCAATGGCTTGAAGGGCTAAAAACCACAGGGCCAGCAATTGACATTCTGCCGATTTTTTTCTGCACCAAATCAGGATAGGCATGCAGGTTCCTCAAAAAATGCACCATACGCACAGGCCCCATTAAGGCCTTGCGCACACAATGTGGCTTTTGAAGCTTTTCTTTATGTAGAGGTTTTTTTTCCCCCCACAAAATCTGCACGCCTTTTCTGAAGCCAGCAGAGTGACATTTCTGAAGTTCTGTGCCAAAGTTGCATTTTTTTTCCTTGGAGATTTCTTGCAGATTTTGATGCAGAAAAAAAATCTGCAGCATGTCAATTTTTGATGCTCTTTTTCCTGCATTTTTTAGCCCTTCCAGCCATTGAATTTACTAAAAAATAGCATGGGAAAAAAAAACTGCGCCAAAACTGGATGGATTTTTTTATGCATTTTTTTCTGCCAGAAGGTGCAGATTTGACACAGAAAATGTCTGCACCAAATCTGCAGCATGTTCACATAGCCTAATCAGCTTGTTATCACCAAGTAAAGTGTCTACTTAGTACTCATCTCTACAAACATCACAGCTGAGGAAAGGTGGCTACACGTAGCACAAACGGTGGGCAGCTGTGGTATACTCTGACAAGCCCAGACCTACAAAGCAACTCTTTGTATATGTTTTCTCGTATGCTTAATAGAGGGATTGACTTGTCAATAAACCTACTGTTACTTCCATATGTCCCAATACTCCTTTAAGGCTATGTGCGCACTTACCGGATTTTGCCGCGGATTTTTCGCGGATTTGCTGCATGTTTCACTGCAGAAAATGTTCATAACATCTCTGCAGTGAATCACCAGCAAATCCTATGGAGAAAAAAAATCCTGTGCGCACTGGGCGGAATTTGACAGCTGCATGTTTTGCTGCGGGAATCCCGCAGCAAAAACAAGTGCATGTCACTTCTTTTCCGCACATCGCTGCGGGATTTCACTCCATTGACTCCAATGCAATCGTGAAATCCCGCAGGGAATAACGCAGGCAGCAAATTCTGTGCGGTTCACTGCGTTTTCCTGCGTTATTCCCTGCGGTATTTTGAGGTTTACCTCCGGTAATGTACATCACTTGCTTGCGGTTTTGCAGGGAAGTGATGTCATTACAGGAAGAGGAAGCCGTGCAGAGAGTAAACACACACATCACAGACATAGAACACATAGACACAGACACATAGAACACACATAGAAAGAAAACGGAAATATAGAAAAAAAAAAAAGAACGTGGGCTCCGCTGCATATTTACCGTCCAGCCGAGGTAAGCACACAGCGGCGGCCCGGTATCCTCAGGCTGGGGAGGGAGAGGGGCAGGGGTAATGTCCCCCGCCTCACTCCCCCTCCGGCAGCCGAGAATATCAGCCGCAGCTGCCCCAGGACTGTCGCATACATTATGCGGCAGCACCGGGAGTGTCCTCGGCTCTTCCTGCCGCCGTGTAGCAGTGGCGGTCAGGGTAATATAACAAGGGGTTAATGGTGATGGGGGATCACCGCCATTAACCCCAGGCTTGATCATGGCAGCGTCTATGTGACAGCTGACATGATCAACCCGTAAGTAAAGTGAAAAAAAACACAAACACCGAAAAATCCTTTATTTTAAATAAAACCAACAAGCCTCGTTCACCATTTTATTAACCCCTCCCGCAACAAAACTCCGGCGTAATCCACACAGCTCCGGCATAATCCACAGCTCCGGCTCCGGCGTCCTGCACTGCTGACATCCAGCCGCGACTGTCACAGACACAGGCTGAATGCAGCAGACAGCAGAGGTAATTACCGGTCATTTCCCACGGCCGGTAATGTGAACTCACTGCCGACCGTGGGAAATGCAGCGATCTGTCATCTATCTATCCCTCTATCTATTCTTCTGTCTCTTTATCTATCTATCTATCTATCTACTATCTCAGAATTAAATGACTTTTTTTTTTTTTTTTTTCAATGTGCTTTATTGCATTGAATGCAATAAAGCACATCCCAACCCGCACGCGGCAATACCGCGGCAATACCGCGAATAATACTGCGGTAAAACCGCAGCAAGCCGCGGCAAACCGCATGCGGTTTTCAGGTGCGGTTTCCCGCGGTTTTTTACCGCGGGTGCGGTAATCTTTGAGAGCATGCGGAATTTTCTCAAGGAAATTTCATTTCCCAGTGCGCACAGAGCCTAAGGCTATTTTCACACTAGCGACATGGATTCTGTTTAAGAGCTAGTGTTGCTTCTTGTGGAGAGCGACAAGGCGCAGTATGAAGACTTAGGCCCCTTTCACACATCAGTTTTTTGCCATCAGTCACAATCCGTTATCGTGACGGATCGGTTGGCTAAACTGATGCGACGGACCTGATTAGCTGGGGGCTAAATAATAAATTGGAGCATGCTCTGTTAAAAAAAATGGAATCCGTCGCCGGATTCTGTCATTTGACGGATGACAATGGATCCTGCGCCCATAGGCTTCCAATCTACCAAACGACAAACGGTGACGGATCCGTCGCTGTCCGTTTTTTCAACGTACAGAAAGAACATTACTTTGGCCGTCGTCTCTGCCAGACGACAAACATTTTTCGACGGATCTGTCAAATGACAGATGAAATGTGAGGCCATCCGTCGCAATCTGTTGCTAATATAAGTCGATGAGAAAAAAACGGATCCAGTGGCATCAGTCGCCGGATCCGTTTTTTTTTTTCAAAATTTGACTGATTGTGACTGATGGCAAAAAACTGATGATGTGTGAAAGGGGCCTTATAGGCCATCCACTGCTCTAGGAATATAAATACGCAAACCACCTCCTAAGTGAGGAAGAGTACAGGAACTTTAATTTCATCTATTAGCTGCAGCAAACTTAAAACTTACTATCAACCTTTTAAAGGGCATCGTCACATGAATTTGGATAAAGAAGCCAAACTATTAACTCCATTTGCAGACACGTGTTTTGGGGTGTTTGCCACTCATCAGTGCAAAGCAGGAAAACTAGCTTGGTTAGGACAAAGGCCATGCTCACTGTCCACTGAATAACCAAAAGGATGCGGACAGATCCGATTAAATTTAATACTGGTTCTTCTATTTCTGATCTTGACAACAGAATTACAGGCTGCATTATTCTTTTTGGCATAACTACAAGAAAGTCTGACGATCTCAGACAGAACCCCTGAAAGGTTTTGTGAACACGTTACAAGTCCTAGTTATTCAGGGTCAAACAGCGAGACTACATAAAGACCAGGGACACACTGGAGGAAATTTACTGCTCTGCTCTAATAACAAAGAATCATTAGAAGCAACAGGAAGACTTTCTGTAACAAAGAATTACATTTCAGAAAAGTCTTTAGGCTTTGTGCGCACTAGAAATGTGAAGTTTCACAAGAAAATTTCTTGAGAAACTTCTGGGAGTGAAAGATTTCCGGGCCTCCGGAAAAAATCCGCACCAAATCCGCATGCGGATTTGCCGCGATTTTCCCGCGGGTGGTTCCTTGCGGATTTTGCAGGCTGTACTGCTGAAATCCGCAGGGTACCTGCGGAAAAGAATTCACATGCTCATTTTCTCAAGAAATTTTCTCGAGAAATTCGTCTTAAGGAAATTTCTTGAGAAAAATCCACACAGTGCGCACAGCTATTTTTTTTTTCTAATAGAATTTGCTGGGAAATGTCTGCACAAAGATTGCAGACATTTCTCAAGAAATTTCCGCGGCAAATCCGCGGGTAAAACGCACTAGTGCACACAGAGCCTTATAGAAGAATCTTAAATCTAAAGGTACCGTCACACTAAACAACTTACCAGCGATCCCAACAACGATCCAACCTGATAGGGATCGCTGGTAAGTTGCTGGTGAGAGGTCACACAGTCAGACGCTCCAGCGATCCCACCAGCAACCTGACCTGGCAGGGATCGCTGGAGCATCGCTACACGGGTTGCTGGTGAGCTGTCAAACAGGCAGATCTCACCAGCAACCAGTGACCAGCCCCCAGCCAGCAGCGACGCACTGAAGCGATGCTGCGCTTGGCAACTAAGGTAAATATCGGGTAACCAACCCGATATTTACCTTGGTTACCAGCGCACGCAGCTACACGTGCAGAGAGCAGGGAGCAGTGCACACTGCTTAGCGCTGGCTCCCTGCTCTCCTAGCTACAGTACACATCGGGTTAATTACCCGATATGTGCTGCAGCTACACGTGCAGAGAGCAGGGAGCAGCGCACACTGCTTAACGCTGCCTCCCTGCTCTCCTAGTTACAGCACACATGGGGTTAATTACCCGATGTGTACTCTGCTACACGTGCACAGAGCAGGAGCCGGCACAGACAGTGAGAGCGGCGGAGGCTGGTAACGAAGGTAAATATCGGGTAACCAAGGACAGGGCTTCTTGGTTACCCGATGTTTACCGTGGTTACCAGTGTCCGCAGAAGCCGGCTCCTGCTGCCTGCACATTTAAGTCCCTTTTACACACTGAGACTTGCTAGCGATCATGCTGCACAGCGGGAAACAAAGGACCAAAGAATGGTCCTGAACGATTTGTAGCGATCAGCAACTTCACAGCAGGGGCCAGGTCGCTGATGTGTTTCACACACTGCAATGTCGCTGGGGAGGTCGCTATTACGTCACAAAACCGGTGACGTTACAGCGATGTCGTTTGCGATGTTGCAGTGTGTAAAGGGGCCTTTAGACACAAAATAGAACAAGCATTAACAGAAAGTTATAAATGATGTTACAATACGACTAATAAAATGCCACCTGGAGGAAGGTGTGCAACATAGAAGTGCAGATGGCAAGTCGGATAATGGTGTCTGTCTAAATAAAGGATAAAATAGCACAACAAACAAGTCACATCTGACCCATCTCAAAACGAGGAAGGGAATCTCTTACCCCACAACTCCAATTGAGGCAACTAAAACATCAAGGGGTTGACCCACAATTACAACTGACCACATTTCATCAAGATAGGGGATTAGTCTGATTGCCGGGGACCCAACAATCATGAGAACGAGGGTTCTGTGTCTTCTGTCTAAATTGAGTGACCGTCACATATGCGGTATTAGGAAGGGGATAGTCCTACTCACCTATAGGGGTTGTGAAAGTCACAACTCCTATAACAGCATGTAACTCCAAGCCACGGCAGCGGTCCTCACGTTGGCAGATAACAGAGAGTAGTAGAGCTGGGTGTCAAGCTGCGCCAATGACCAACAGATCATGAAGGTTGAAGATTAATGTTGCTTTATTTTATCACAGGTCAATGCGTTTCAGGAGACTCTGCTCCCTTCCTCAGGACAGACTGGCAAAGAACATCAAATCCCTGATTTGATGTTCTTTACCAGTCTGTCCTGAGGAAGGGAGCAGAGTCTCCCGAAATGCGTTGACCTGTAATAAAATAAAGCAACATTAATCTTCAACCTTCATGATCTGTTGGTCATTGGCGCGGCTTGACACCCAGCTCTACTACTCACTCAAGGGCAGTCGGCATGGAGAAGCCACCGGGCACTTGCCTATCGGACTAGTCACCCATGCAGCTTGACCCCGGGTAGCCTGTAAGGTATTTTTCTGGCTAACACGCCCCAGCATTTCACTGTCAAACATACCCAACTGTAATCATGCAAGCAGTGCCTAATACATGCTGCCCATAGATCGGATATCAGGTTCTCTTTAATATATCGTAGTACCAGTCAAAGATTGTCGGGGGGGAGGGGGGGTTGGGGAGTTCATGCTGCGCGCCAAATTCCCTTCACAGAGGATTTAACAAGGCATATACTCCACGATTCTGGTGTAAAATCTAGCCTACTTCTGTTTTGCGGCTTTTCTCAATTTTGAAGGGGAGGAACATTTCCAACTGCAACCTGACGTTTCCAACTGCAACCTGACAAATTTACAATCATTTATGCCAGAAACAAATTTATTAACAGCTGAGCAGCTCTAAAGAAGCGGACTGACTTCAGACTGGTTTATGAAACATCAGTCTTCGTAAATACCCCCCCAATGGATTTAGACAACAAGTGGGCTACCTAAAGAAAACAAGTCCCTGGAAGTAGCTTGCAGCATGCCGTGTTATGGCATTCAGTGTATAAATCGTATACAGTAGACTTCTGAGAGAAGCAATTGACTTATCTTACATTTTTTTTCTTTGGGGAAAAATGTTTCCAAGTCACAAATTGAATATAAATGACATGATTATGTTTTGGTCCAAAAGGAATTTTTAGTTCTCTGTGCAGTGCACACGCTAAGTGATCAACTCAAAGGATCCTGCCTGCATTTGATAACACAGCTCTTCGTTAAATAGGATGAACTGTGTGGATTATAAAACACCAAATTTGAATATAAGCTCAGAATTCTTAGGAGACCAACACAGTAGTTAAAAATGCAAGAACCGTATCTCTTCTGTTCCAGAATGATGGATAATGTGCAAAGTTCAATAGCAAAATTCAGCTTGTTAGAGTTACCGGAGCGTGGTGTCCGCCCCAGCCAGGAGGTAGTAGAAGGCATTGAATGTTGCTTCATTTTCTGGACGTCTGGCCACTCGGAGTTTCTCCAAAAGCATAGTCTGAAATATACACAAATGTCAGTGTTAGTTTAATATACAGTGGAACCTTGGATTAAGAGTAACTTGGTTTGAGAGCGTTTTGCAAGACAAGCAAAGCTTTTTACAAATTTGTAACTCTGTTTATGAGCAATGCTTTGCAATAAGAGCAAATAGTCACCGTGCACACTTCCAGTTCTGTCCTCTCACCACGCTCTGACCCGCTCTGGAGGTAACTTTCTGTCCATATGTACTGTATACAGTATACCATTGTACAGTATATACTATATAGCATGTCTATCAATTTGCATTTGTGGATACAGTCTTGTACTTTCTTATTGATAACCAGTGCAGCACATTGCTTGTACTGTATCTCTCGCACACCAACAATTCTATTGTAAGCTAAAGTACAGTTTAATTTTTGTTTTTTACTGTACAGCATTTTGTATTAGTGTACTGTAATTGTATATGAATATAGTACATTATTTTGTATTGCTGTAATAAATTTGAATAAATACAGCAAATATTTTTGAGTTGTGGAACGAATTGTCTGTGTTTCAATTATCTCCTATGGAAAAATTCGCTTTGACATAAGAGTAACTTGGTTTAAGAGCGCACTCCCGGAACCAATTATGCTCCTAATCCAAGGTTCCAGCTGCAGCAAACCAAGACCTCAAGTGACAAGGGTCTGGATAGTTTTAGGTTCCAGTTTGTTTTAAATTGCAGAAAAAAAAGGCTAGACTCATAGTTCATTTTTTATTTTTGCAAAGAGAAATTTGACACATATAATCTGCAGCAAAATGTTTTTCAAGTCAGTTTGTAATAAGCTTTGCGTTCATTTGGATGTGGTGCAATTATTTTGCGTGTTTGTCAAAAGGCTTAAAATTTCCTAATGAAATCAAGTGGAAAAAAAAAAACCAGCTTATACACAAAATCTGCACCAATAAGGAGCTGAAAAATCCATCTAAAACTGTATAATCAAACCCTTATAGAGTCCAAGCCTTCACACAGAAGAAAGGGCAACAAACAGCATCATTATCATAAATTTAAGTCGAAACCTATTGTGGTCCCTGTAAACCGCAGGATGAGCACCTGGCTAGCGCAATCTATTGGAAGAAGCTCAAAGCTAGCGCCGTCCGCGGGGTAAGTTCCTTCCTGGCGCTGTCCATGGGGGGAACCCCTTGCTAGTGCAGTCAGTGGGGGGTGGAGTTTGGGAGAGCCCCTTGCTAGTGCCATCCATGGGGAGGAGCCCCTTGCTAGCGCTGCTCATTGGGGGAGCCTCAGGATAGCTTTTTTTGTATTTAACAATTTGTAGTGCTTACAAATGTGAGCATAGTGCCTCATGAAAGGTTTTTCCTTTGCCAGTGATGATAAATAGTCATTGTTACGCTTCTAGTTACAAATTTGTAAGTCTGTGCACAAGCTACTCTGTATCCAATTGCTGAAAGCCAAAAAGCACATTAGACAGGTTCAAGCATATTTTATCTAAAAGGTTCTTCATTGTGACCTGAAGCTCATGCTCCTGTCTCTCACCTGTATAGTAGCAGAGGCCACCTGTCCAGCCTGGTCGAAGTCCAGAGAAATGATCTGGGAGAACCGTGTGGCATTTGCATTCAGACTTGAGCCACTATTTCCAAATGCTTCCAGGATGGTATATACAGCTTGCCATTTTTCAGCTATGAAAATCAAGACAATATACTTTTATAAGTTCCTAAATTCATACAGGAATTAATTGTTACAAAAGTAAAAGCAAACTCTATAGAATAAAAATCGACTATATTTTACAAAACCTAACGAGGAAATGCCACTTTATCAAAATTTGGCACATAAGTGTCGAGATCCATAAATTGGACCAGACTAGTTCATAGTGTAACTTCTTTCAGTGCGGACATGGGCAAACATTGGTCCATGGATGAACAATGGAGCACACACTACATACATTAGTGTAAATCCCATACAGAGCACGCGTAATGTCCATTTTTTATGTATACCTTGCAATTGTTTTCAAAGTGTTATTTGGCTATAACTCTATACCTGAAAAAATCTTTCCTGTGCTGCCAGACACTGTAGCCAGGTACTGGATAACATGCTGGCAACTTGTAGTCTTGCCAGAACCACTGCTCCCCAGTAGGACGATGGACTGGTCCTGACGAGTCATGAGCATGTTCCAGTATGCAGCTTGGGCCACCCCGTACACGTGAGGGGAGGTGTCCTCTCTGCGGCAGCCTTTAAACATGTGCATCACCTGTAACGAGACAACACCATAGCTGATCAAGACCTCAGTGCAGGTCCATTCCCATTAATTTTGTGCAATAGTTTAGAGATTTATATCCATGGGCAATAATGGTGTGAAAACAACCAAATCCTTCATGTCTAAAAGCTAGAAAACAGAAGCGCTGATAGGGTTTTACCAGATACACTCACCAAATGAGGTTGTGAAGGATCACAACCACCACAGACAGCATGAGATAATGGCGGCTGCCGCAGCCCCACATGGAGAAGTCTTCAGAGTAGAGGGGAAGAAGGGGTTAATCCCGCGCAATCCACCAAATAAGAAGTAGAAATGTTGATAAATAAATCACTCTTTTATTCCATAGGTCTACGCGTTTCAATGTATAAAAACCTCTTCCTCAGGACCAGAATATCAAATTGTTGATATTCTGGTCCTGAGGAAGAGGTTTTTATACCTTGAAACGCGTAGACTTATGGAATAAAAGAGTGATTTATTTATCAACATTTCTACTTCTTATTTGGTGGATTGTGCGGGATTAACCCCTTCTTCCCCTCTACTCTGAAGAAATCCTTCATGTCGACAGACACTTTGGAGTCTGCAGAGCTCGCAGCTAAGTTATATGATTAACTACCAAGGAATAACCGTAGTGAACAGAAAATGGCTTGTAAAATGAAAACTTGTAACCAGCATGCTTGATGATGGGAATTAAGACAGGACTACAGAGGATGATTCAGTTGTGACAATATGTCAGACAGTAGAAACAAACCCAGCGAGGACTATAACTCATTAGTGCAGTCCCGTGCGTATGTCAACAGCGTTTTTCCGGGTGAAATTCAATTTTTTTTTAATGGGAATTATGCAGATTATTAAAAATAACAGAAAGCAATATGAATAGTATCTTGACGACATATTTTAAAGAGTTAAAGAAGTAGTAGTAGTAGTAGTAGTAGTAGTAGTAGTAGTACTACTAGTAGTAGTAGTAGTACTAGTACTAGTAATAGTAATAGTAATAGTAATAGTAATAGCAAATAACTCCAATTAATAATGCTGTATTGTTCTCGTCATACAGCCATATCTGTTACCTTATTTGCAGGGCATTGCAGGTAAGGTATCCATGGTTACAACCACATGCAACTAATGGTCAGTATATTAGTGGAAATAACCATGGAAGCATAAGTAGCAATGCCCCGCACATGAGATAAGAGACATGGCTATATCAGGAGAACTATACCACATTTCTAATTGGAGGTATTTGCTAATATTATTATTACACCTACTACATATTGGGATAGGATCTTAGAGATGGAAATAAGGCACAAGTGTTTACTTCTTGGCCGCAAATGCTTTCCAAATTCTAATTCTGGGATGAATGTAATCAGTAGACGTATGATGGGTTTAGATCACTAATCACAAACAAAACCACATCAATATTCACATTAAAGGGAACCTGTCACCAGATGTTTATAATTAGGGATGATCAAATACCTCAAATATTAGTCTTCGCGAATATTTTCCAAATACCTCACCGCAATTCGATTATTCGTTGCGCAATGTAAGTCTATGGGAAGCCCGAATAGTACCGAATAGTTGTTATTCGGGTTTCCGATAGACTTACATTGCGCATCAAATATTCGCGAACAATCAAATAGCGGCGAGGTATTTGGAAAATATTCACGAAGCCGAATAATCAAAGTATTCGATCATCCCTATTTATAACACTCACCTAACTGTCGGTGCCGAGCAGACTGGTCAGATGGGTGTCTCCGTTCTCCGGGTCTGCGCTTCCTCTTTCGGCCATCTTTGTCCTTCTTCTGAAGCTAGTGTGGATGACGGGTTCCACGTCATACACACAAGCAGACATTGAGGTTCCGCGCAGACGCACGACAATACTCTGACCTGCCCTACTCAGGGCAGATCAAAGTGCGCCTGCACAGGACCTCACTGTCGGCTAGTGTAGATGACGTAGGATGAGTCATCCACCCTAGCTTCAGAAGAAGGAGGACAAAGATGGCCGAAAGAGGAGGCGCGGACCCGGAGAACGGAGACGCCCATCCGACCAGTCTGGTCTGCACCAACCGTTCGGTATTATACACATAATATAACCGTTAGGTATTATACACATTAGAGACCGTTAAGTGAGCGCTATAAACATCCGGTGACAGGTTCCCTTTAATGCTACAGTGGGTGAACTGAAAAATCGATAGAAAGGTTATTCCTATCTTCATAGATGAATATTGTCGGACACTGCTGTATGCAATAAGCATTTTCTACCATTTCCTGCTTATTTTTTAAGGAGTTTGTGTGCCAAAATGCCATAGTGTTGCTTCAATTTTGCAGAGGGCCTCTTATCAAAAAGGAACCAATCAGAGCTTGGCTTTTATTATATAAACTGCTGTGGTAAAATGAAAGCAGTGATCAGATTGGTTGCTCTGGGCAACAAAGATAGTTTTATCTCTTAGACACTTAATTTAAAAATGACTGACCAAAAAAAAAAAAAAGGGCCAACAAAGACCAAATCTAATAAAAATTATCTCACAAATGGGTGTACTGTTAAGACATTCATTTGTTTGTATTGTTTACACAAATCTGAAAGTCTGCTGTCCAAATCTACAGCTCAGAGATGATGAATGGGGGGGACCTGGTCATCTACTCCTAGTTTTGGCAAGAAAACTTTCCAGCTAAAAAGGTCCGTTAAGTGACTGGGGCAATTGGAAGATAAACTAAGGTTTGCGATGTTTTAACATATGAGGCGGTCTACTTTGTAAAAATTTGTTAATAGTGTACACAAATCCCAATAACTTATTGGTAGTTAATTGTCTAAATGGAGCCCAGTTGGTGGACATGACACTGTCTGTTTATACAGTCCAATTGCAATGCCGTACACACGGGATGATAAATATGACTGCTCACTGCAGCATTCGGAAAACACTGAGGTCAGCGGAGAGAGTCACCGGCTGTGAGGAGTGTTGTCAGTCTGGTCACTGGCATTCACAGCTGGCAGTTCCCACAGAACTCTCTATATGAGCTGCCAACTGTGACCGCAGGTGAACTCACTGCCAGACTGCTCTGCCGCCATGTCACGCAGTCACGCAATCCACATGCCCTAGGGGAACTGCTTGAGCAGGTTAGACTGTCACATGCGTGACATGGTGGGAGAGCAGTTTGGCAGGATGTTCACCTGCAGTCACAGTTGGTACCGTGAAAACCTCCAGCTATAACTGCAGGTGAACTCACTGCCGAACTGTGACTGCGTGATATGACAGCAGAGCATTCCTGTAAAGAGTTCACCAGCAGTCACAACGGGCGGTTCTCACGTTACCAATAGTGACCACAGGTGAACTCACTGCCGGGATGCTCTGCAGCCGTGTCATGCAGCCAGACCGCAAATTCAACTGCAGTCACAGTTGACAGTTTACACAGAGGGTGCCATGGGAACTGCCAGCTGTGACCGCAGGTGAACTCGCTGCCATACTACTCTGCTGCCATGTCATGCAAGCCGACAGTCTGGTAACAAGTTCACCTGTGGTCATAGTTGGCGGTTCATACAGAGGTTACAGTTAGAGCTGCCAGTCATGACTACAGGTGAACTCGCTGCCAGACTGCTTTGCCGCCGTGTCATGCAGTCCAACATGCTGAAACTGCTAGCTTACAACTCTGGTAACCTAACTGACGTCTCTACTTCTCACATCCCGAGGCTCCCCCGCTGCCCTCAGTGTGTTCCGGATGCTGCAATGATCGGTTACGTTTTCTAATGTCACTTGCTCACCGAGACCTCTGAATGTAGCAGAGCCGAGAATTGTTTTGGGACATTGTTATGGATTACGTCAGACTACCAGGGGTGTTGAGGGGTTAATAAACGGGTGAGAGAGTGTGTGTTTTTCATGTCAATTAAAGGATTTTTCTGTGTGTTTATTTATTACAGGGTTAGTACCGGGGAGGTGGGGGGGGGGGGTCTCAGACACCTCTCCATTAATAACCTATTACCCTGATTGCCATCGCACCAGGGTAATCAGAATGACCCAGGTAAAAACGCCAGAGATGTGGCAATTGTGGTGCGGCTGGAGGCTGCTCTTTTTAGGCCTTGCCACCCTGATTATACCAGCCCCAGCGGTCTGCTTTCCTTTGGCTGTTTATAGAAAATAAGTTGGGATGCCAGTGTGTTTTTTAAAAATTTAAATAATTTTAAAAAATGGAGTAGGAACTCCTCTATCTTTGATAATCAGACAAGGTAAAGCAGACCGCTGGGGGTTGCAGTGGGTAGTTGTCAGTATTTTTACCCCAGCTTGTTACAAAAGTAGGGCGGGAACCCATGTCTTTTTTACTTATTTAAAGTAGTGCACCTGCCAATCACAGCCATACCAATACCTGACATGGCTGTGATGGGGCCGGAGGTGCTCACACTAATGCAGCTTTTCAGCAATTTTTATTTGGATGACAAACCCGAATAGGAACCGGACGTACAGGTAGAAGTCCATGTTCAGGTCCGAGACCCGGACATCCAGTGTGAGGTATGGACCCCGAACTTTACAGTTCGGGTTCACTCATCCCTAATCATAAAATTAACAATTTAAGCTGTACATAAGAAATTGTAGATACTTCTATAAAAGTACAATAAAATGATCAAAATGTCTAGTATTAATTAAAAAAAAAAGTAATCTTATCAGTTTGGTGTCACCATAATTGTAGTGACTTGTAGAATTATGTTGCCTCTAACTTTGTGTACTGAACACCCAAAAAACATCAATTGGGTTTTTGTTTTTTTTTTTCATACTTTCACACTATTTGGAGTTTTTTTTTTACCCTATTTTTTTTCAGCACATTATATGTAAAAAATTAATGGTGTAATTCCAAACTACAACTTGTCCTGGAAAGAAAAAACAAAAAAAACAAAAACAAAAAACAAGCCCTCATATGGCTATGTCAACAGGAAAAAAATATAAATAATATTACATAAATAATAATAAAATAAATTATATATTATATATAAAAATAATAATAATAATAATAATAATAATAATAATAAATACATACATCTATGCCTCTTGGAACAAAGGGAGGAAAAAGTTAATACACAAAAAATATGTCGTGAGCCTTAAAGGCATCATGTCAACATGTGTTTATTTTGTATTTTTTAGCGTTAAGAGTTTATATGAGCCATATAATCCCAGGGGCCTTTTTACAGACTTGTGATGATTTAAATTGTACATTATCAAAGTGTTTTGGTTTTTTTTTTTTAAAAAAAAAATTATATTTTTTTCCCCCGCAACTACATGCCAATTTATAGACCTCGTGTAAAACTCATCCATATTCGTGCAGCATTTGTGCAAATAGCACGTGCCCGATGAAACCTGCGCTATTTACACAGACAAGAAACTGGCCACAAATCTGCGGTTAGATGTGACCCCTCAGTGTGTTACGTCCGTCTCCCCCACAGAATGCTTTAGTTTGTACAAAATGGATTTCATAAATGACAGAACTGAAAGAAGATAAGGGATCGTTTTATTAGGGGACTTGACGGCGACCATTATTAAGAGTGAATGTACCTGCATTGAGCAGCTCGGGGGAATTGCTGTTGCCATGGAAACCATGAACACACTTAACAGGAAAAAAGGGAAAAGAAGTGACAGGAATTGAGTGACCCGGCCTGCCCCCATGTATCTCACTTCAGAGCAAATTTGTAATGAAGACTGTGGAGATTGATGTCTCTGTGCTCAAAAATAAGGGGTCTCTGCTGCTGGAAAGGAAGAGTAATTTAAGAGCAAAATGGCATCCCCTGAGGCCTACTACTGTATTTCATAAAGAGCAAATGGAAATGACAACAGGATACGGCTTCAGATATACCCATCATCAAGTGTTCAAATGTCCGTCTTCTGGAGGCGGCCGTCACGAGTCCTGCTGGGGAGCTGCTTCTGGAATGAATACCTTAAGAACAGTGGCTACAAGATGAAGTTTCTAAATCTGTTATTGCAAAAGTGTAGTGTGCCCGACTGTTCCAAGTAAAATAAAAGTAGAGAGAAAAGGAAGAAATGGCCGAACAGATTACTTTGGTTTTGTTTTATTAGTTACCGAAATACAGTGCCTTGCAAAAGTATTCACCCCCTTGGATATTTACCTATTTTGTTACATTACAATGTGTTCATTTTTGTAATCTGATTTGTGTGTGTCTAAGTTGGGGAAGTGAAGTAAGAAAAAATATAGGCAAAAATTAAATCTATGGGTTAACAAATAAAAATTGCCATGTACATATATCTCTTTGCTATAAAGCGCTGTTTACAACCTACGTGTCCCAAGGTCTGTCTATACTAACGCATCTTTTCTGAAAAGCCACAGAGGCTGCAACATCATTTAGCAAGAGGCAACACTAACCAAACAACACCATGAAGACCAAGGAGATCTCCAAACAACACCATGAAGACCAAGGAGATCTCCAGACAAAACCATGAAGACCAAGGAGATCTCCAAACAACACCATGAAGACCAAGGAGATCTCCAGACAAAACCATGAAGACCAAGGAGATCTCCAAACAACACCATGAAGACCAAGGAGATCTCCAAACAACACCATGAAGACCAAGGAGATCTCCAAACAACACCATGAAGACCAAGGAGATCTCCAAACAACACCATGAAGACCAAGGAGATCTCCAAACAACACCATGAAGACCAAGGAGATCTCCAAACACCATGAAGACCAAAGAGATCGCCAAACAACACCATGAAGACCAAGGAGATCTCCAAACAACACCATGAAGACCAAGGAGATCTCCAAACAACACCATGAAGACCAAAGAGATCGCCAAACACCACCATGAAGACCAGGGAGATCTCCAAACAAAACCATGAAGATCAAGGAGATCTCCAAACACCAGCAAGAAGACCAAAGAGATCTCCAAATAAGTCAGAGACAAAGTTGTTGACAAGTACAAGTCAGGGTTGGGTTCTAAAAAAAAAAAAACTCAAACTCTGATGATTCCCCGGAGTATTATCAAATCCATTATCATCAAACGGAAAGAACATGGTACCACAGCAAACCTGCCAAGAGAGGGCCCCCACCAAAACTCTCAGGCTGGACAAGGAGGACATTAATCAGAGAGGCAGCACAGAGACCAAAAAAGTAACCCCGAAGGAACTTCAGAGTTCCCAAGCAGAGACTGGTGTATTTATCCATACATCCACAATAAGCCATAGACTCAATAGAGCTGGCCTTTATAGAAGAGTTGCCAAAAAAAAAAGCCTTTACTTACAGCTAAAAATTGGAATGCTCGTTTTGATTTTGAAAAAAAAACAAACAAACATTTGGGACACTCCCCTAATGAATAGAGGAAGGTGATGTAGTCAGATGAGACCAAAAAGTTTAACTTTTTGGTCACGAAGGTAAACACCATGTCTGACACCAAAGCAACACAGCTCATCACTTCACCAGGAACACCAAACCCACAGTGAAACATGGTGGTGGCAGCATCATGTTGTGGGGGTGCTTTCCAGCAGCAGGAACAGAGAAGATGGATGGTACAAAATGCAGGGATATTCTTGAGCAAAATCGGTCTGTCCGTGATTTGAGATTGGGATGGAGGTTAACCTTCCAACAAGACAATGACCCAAAGCCACTGCTAAAGCAACACTAGAGTGGTTTAAGGGGAAACGTGTAACTGTATTGGAGTGGTCTAGTCAGAGCCCAGACCTTAATCCAATTGAGAATCTGTGGTCAGACTTGAAGATTGCTGTTCACCAGAGGAAATCATCTAGTCTAAAAGGAGCTGGAGAAGTTTTGCCTTAAAGGGAACTTGTCACCAGTTTTTTTACTATGAAACCAAAAGTGTCACCTTCTGCAGCTCCTGGTCTGGCTGCATTCTATGAAGGTGTATCTTGTGCCCTGATTCCCCATGCCGTCATCATGCACACTGGTTGGCAAAATCTCGTGTCTGTGCAGTCATTCCCCCGGCTCGTGCAGGTGCAGTTCGCCCTCGCGCGAGTCAAAGCAGTGTTTGCGCATGCGCGAGATTATGGTCGGCAATGTGCATGATGTCCCCTGCATCATCCTCGTACCCGACCATTACCCCAGCTCATACCTGCGCGAACTGAGGCAATGACTGCACAGACGCGGGATTTGGCCGAGCAGCGTGCATGATGACGGCGGCGTCATCACGTCAATCATAAAAGGAGGATGGCGAAGTAGGCCACGAGGAGGGAAAGGAGACGAAAATGAGCCCGCCCATCTGAGCCCCACAGGTCATTAGCATACCAAACGGTCAGGTTTTATAAAGGTACATTCGGGGGCCTGCAAGGGGAGTCCAGGCACAAGGTGCACTTTCATAGAATGCAGCCCAGGAGCTGCAGAAGGTGACACTTTTGGTTTCATAGTGAAAAAACTGGTGATAGGTTCCCTTTAAGGAGAGGGCAAAAATCTCCGTGGAAAGCTCATAGAGCCTTATCCAGCTATAATTGCCGCAAAAGGAGGCTCTACTAAAAGTACTGACTTTAGGGGGTGAATATTAATGCCCACTGAAGTTTTCAGTTATTTTGTCCTATTTGTTGTTTATTTCACAATAAAAATAAAACAAAATGAATGGATGCAAACGCAAAAAAAAAAGGTGAAACTTCAGGTTGTGAGGTAGCAAAATACTTTCACAAGACACTGTATAAGGATGGAAGCCATTTTATAAACATTTAAGGCTGCCATACACGCCAGTGCCAACTAGAAGTGGTGCCATATAAATCAATATCCAGCCCTTTAGTAAGTCTCGAAACATTATTTGTGGATAAATGTTAAAGCCCCTCTCCAGCTGGGAACTTTTCTGCCCTGAAGAGGACCTTGAATCGAAGTTCCTTGACCTCGGTTTTATAATCACCCTCAGGCGTCTTCACTTTTTGTCAGGGCTGCGTCGGTCCTGCGGTGCCATCTTGTGACTGTAAATTATGACTGTCCAAAAGTCAGAGTTTACATCACATGCACTCAATTCAAGCCTATGAAAGCCACAACAAGGCCAGAACGAGGCTCCCATAGACCTCTAATGAGTTTTGACCTCAGAAGTGCTCCATGAAACACTGGAGCTGATGGAGGGTTACAAACTGAAAACCAATGGGGGCAGCGCCGATAACAGATGAGGACAACGGAGGGCGAGTAGAAGACTGGGGGCAGAGGACTTAGATTTAAAGCACCATTCCAGCGCTGAAATAAAAAAATTAACGTAGGAATGGTGCTTTAAAGCTGGAAACTTAACTACAATCAGTTTTGGGATGTTTGCCCCTCTCCAGTGTAAAGCACAGTGTGACAACATTGTGGGAAAAGCTGGTTCTCATTGTAAAGACGAGCCAAGTATGGAGTCAAACCACGATGGGAGAAAATTTGGCAAATTAGCTATCTAACAAGCAGTACCAAGAAGAGGCCAACATCCCACAATTTAACGAGCCTTGCAACATATCCGATCATACACTGATGAAGGGTAAACATCTTGAATTCGTCTTCATGTAGTAGACTTTATGGCTTGGGAAATAACCCTGGTAATCGTTGCAAGACTAATTAAAAATGACCAGGGATAAATGTGAGGCTTCATACTCCATCAGAAAGAAGGACGCTCTGATAGAAGGGTAAAAGTTGCAGCCAACCGGCTACTATTGATTGGTTGCAGTGGTGACAATGTCAAGTTGACTGCCGGGATACACGATGCTGACATCGGAGGAAAGGTGTTGGGTCTGGCAGATAAAGAGACTTAATAAATGCTTAATAATATAAATACTTTAATAATTATTCTATATGTACATTGCCAGTTAAAAAAAAAAACAAAAAACATGAGATGCCATTATAATGAATCCTTATATGCGAATTTTCTGCTTTGATTATTCCTAACAACTGCATTTTCTAAAGGCTCCACTAGATGGAGATATTCCAGCAGAACTCTTGTAGTAAGTAAAGCAATCTCATGACTATATATCATGTTCATGACTAGCTACAGGAGAGTCCGATACAGCCATGGTAATATACAGCATGCCCCTACTGGCCTGTTAATAAAACATAAGCAAAACAACTAAATGGTTAAAAAAAAAAAAAACAAAACTAATAATACCGCCTTAAAAACATGCAATATGCCGTCATACCTTCTCAGAATATATAGAAGGAGAACTCATAGGATTCATAATAACCATTGCTGGTCCTGCAAATGTGTGAAGCAAGTTTCCTCCGTATCGTTGCCGCAGGGTGTGTAGTACACTGGCTTCATTCAGATAAACTAGTGAAGCCAAGTCTTCCACCCGATCATGGGATGGAGGGTTCGCCTAAACAAAAGGAAAAAAAAGATTAGCAAAATCAGATTCACTAAGCCATTATTAAAAATCACACAGATTGTGCAAGTCAGAAACACTAATAATCACCTCCAAATAGAATTTTACTAAAATAAATATATACACATTAATATATATACTACTGTATGTATATATCTATATATCTATATCTACATACATACACACAGTTTTGTACATTTTTCACCAGCTTTGCCAACTTTTTTTAAAAGGAGGGAGAAAATAGTGGGAAGGGCATGGCCTCACATGGCACAACAAATAAAGGAAAATCTAATGTACTGTATCAGTATACATATAAAATAATATACCCCATGATGGACAAAATACCCCTATTTGGCCTTTAAATTATATATATTTTTAGATTTAATTAAAAAAAATATATAATAATAATAATAATATTTACTCACATATAGCACTATTAATTCCACAGCGCTTTACATACATTGGCAACACTGTCCCCACCGGCGCTTACAATCTAAATTCCCTACCAGTATGAAGTGTGGGAGAAAACCAGAAAACCTGGAGGAAACCCCCAAAACTCCAAGAGAACATACAAACTCTTGGCAGATGTTGTACTGGGTTTGAACCCAGACTGCAGTGCTAACCACTGAGCCACCGTGCCACTCTAGATCAGTAAGGAGCTATATATGGAGCGAAGCTGAAGCTCTAAGCACAGCCACCTACATTGTGAACTTGATGTCCACTTTAAAACAATGAAGACCCTGGTGCTCAAAGGCCAATCCTGCTAATTGTTTGGCTTCTAAGAGCGAGATCACTACAGAAGCCTGAATCTCCCAAAAAATCACTAAGGCCGTGCGTACACATTGAGTATTGTGAGTTTTTATTATCTCAGTATTTGTAGCCAAAACCAGAAGAGGATGATAAATACAGCAGCGATGCCCGTGTTTCTATACTTTTCCTCTGATTGTAGCCAAAACCAGGAGTTGAACAAATACTGAGATAAAAAACTCACCAAAGACTCAATCAACATGTGAACATGGCCCAAAGGGGACTCTGTTAGCGCAGGAGGACTGTCCACACCAAGTACAGGCGCTCGGTGAATCATTGTGGGCCAAATAATTAAATACATCTTTCCACCTGCTGGTTTCCCTGTATACATAATAGTACATATAATAAAATAGGTTTTACTACATAAACTCCAGGATTGGATTACTCCTTGGGCAAGTTCACAAATAATAATTATCTTTATTTCTGTAGCGCCAACACATAGTTACATAGCTTGAAAAAAGACCATCTAGTTCAACCTTCCTCCACCAATTATACATTTTGTCATTAGGTCATTTATAACCAACAACTCTCCACAACGCTTTACAATCAGAGAAACATAAGTAACAGTTATAGAAGATACAATAATTAAAGCACAAATAAAAGACAACTCTGCTCATAAGAGCTTACAATCTACAATGGAGTGTGGTGGGGGTTACCCAAGGTTCAAGTGCTTATTTACAACGACGGTCCAGCCACCTCAAAGTCATGAGGATAGATAAAAGGCTGCATGAGCCAGCCATCAGCCAATCTTTGTAATGCTTTGGGTACTGTGGAGTTTGAGGGAGAATTAATGCTCTGAGATTACGGAGGGTGATAGACCACTCTGAAAAGATGTGTTTTAGGGAGCATTTGGACCTGTGCAAGTTATGGATTGTCCTAGTTTCTTGGGGTAGAGCATTCCAGAAAAATTGTGCAGCTCAGGAGACGTTTTGTAGCCAGGAGTGGGAGGTTTGTATTAGTGTGGATGTTAACCGAAAGTAGTTTGTGGAGCGTAGAGAACTGGTATTGTGATAGACAAACATGAGGGTGGAGAGGTAGGGGGGTGCCATGCTGTGAAGAGCTTTGTGGGTGAGAACAAGCTATTTAAAAATGGATCCAATAATGTATGGGCAGCCAGTGCAATGACTGGCAAAGAGCGGAAGCGCCCGAAAAATGATTATCCGGAGAGGTGACCCTGGCTGCTGCATTAAAGATGGACTGGAGAAGGGAAAGTCTAGTGAGGGCGAGGACAACTAATATAGAATTACAGTAATCAAGGCGGGAATGGATCAGGGCCACAGTGAGGGCTTTTGTGGCTTCCATTGTAAGAAAGGGGCAAATTGCAGAGATGTTGTTTAGGTGCAGGCAACAAGAGTGGGTGGGAGCTTGTATATAGGGAGTGAAGGAAAGATCAGTGTCAAGCATAACCTCCATACAGCGAGAGCCTGCGACCTAGGCGTTACATGGTGCTGCACACAGAGGGAGATGTCAGGTTTAGAAGACGGAGGAAGAAGTAGTTCAGTTTTAGAAAGGTTAAGTTTCAGATAGAGAGCAGACGATGTTTGAAACTGCGGACAGTCACTGGTGCTCTGTGGTACAGCGGGGTGAGGTCAAGGGAGGAGGTGTATAGTTGTGCTATCAGCATAAAGATGGTACTGGAAGCCAAATTTGCTAATGGTCTGTCCAATTGGGGCAGTGTAGAGGGAAAAAAGAAGAGGGCCGAGGACTGAACCTTGAGGGACCCCCAACAGTGAGAGGAAGAGGAGCAGATGTGGAGCCAGAAAATGACACGCTGAACAAGACGACGATAGATAGCAGTTGAATGCACAAGGTTTATGTGCAGCTTAACTCAATAACCATGCTCACTTACAGAGGTCTTCTTTATTTCAATAGTAAGGAAAACCACAAAGTACCCAGCTTGTAAGGGGTTGACCAGAACTTTTATACTGATGGCCTGTCCTTAGGGTAGTTCATCAAAATCAGACTGTGATGGTGTGATACCCAGGAAGCCCACCAATCAGACGCTCCCAGTGTCAGTGGTCAGATGTGGAAAGTCGTGGAGCTGAACAAACAACACAGTTCAGTCAACTGCAAAGTAACTGCGTCCAGGAACTGCACATCCGCCTCCTATTGATTAGAGTCGAGGGTGGATCTGCAGTACCCGGCGGGGACCGGTATTCCGCTGACTGAACTGTGCCTCCGCAAATAGGCACATATGGTCGCCGCCAGCACCAGTGATTGCCAGGGGTGCCATATATTACACTACTTTCGATCAGTTTTTCATAACCTATCCTAAGCTCAGACCATCAATATAAAAGTCCCCAAAAAAAACCCTTTTATAGTTAATTTTTGCAATCATTTTCCATCACCTTTAAAAACATCTAAAAAAGGGACCTTAAAGTGACCTGTCTTCTTTGAGTAAGCTTCTTGTATTCAGAAAAACTCACTTTTTCCACGTCATCCTCATCCACGTCCAGTATAGTCCCGTCATTCTCTAGTCGAATTTTCACTTTTCCTTCAGGTAGATTGCTGTTTTCGGCATTCAGCTTATTGGCTGTTCAAACAGAAAAATTATTAGCGTCAATATTAGCAGTAAAAAAAAATAAATAAATAAATAAAAATAAAAGACTCTAGAAATAAACATTAAGATCTATGAAATCTTAAAGGGTCAGATCAGGTTTTTGCTATGTAAGCTGAAGCCGCCATACTGCGAGGGTTAAAGCACACCAATCACCAGGATTTTCCTGTATAACCTAAAGCCAGTGCTATACTGGCACTATCAGGCTGATTCTATACATACTTTTAGTTGTCAGCTCGGATGTATAGTTTTTGAAACACAAGCAAGTAAAGCTTGTAAAATGAGCAGCTTTTTGAATGGCAGCAGCTGCCGATCAGCTGATAGCTGGTAAGGGTTTTGATAGCGATTCCCCCCCCCCTTGCCTGTTGTTCCTCCCCCTGTTATTTATGCTAATTCTATTATGAAATCGTTTTACTAAGTGGCTAGAATGACCTGTGCTGATGTCATACCCATGTGACCAAAAAGGTTGGGGCCTCAAACAGAAAAATAATGTTGCTTTCTGATATCAGCTATGTTGGCTGAGGCCTCCGCCTCTTTTGGTCACATGGGTATGACATCAGGACAGGTCCTTCTGGTCACTTAGTAAAATTATTCTATAATAGAATTAGCATACATAACAGATAGGGGCAGGAACAACAGACAGGAGCGGGAATCACTATAAAACACACTCCATCTATTAGCTGATGGGCAGCTGCTGTCATTCAAAAAGCTACTCATTTTACAAACTTTACTTGTTTATGTTTCAAAACGTAAACATCCGCGCTGACAACTAAAGGTATGTATAGAATCAGCATGACAGTGCCAGTATCGCACTGGCTTTAGGTTATATAGGAAAATCCTGGTGATTGGTGAGCTGTAAAACAGAAAATTCAGTGGGGTTTTTTGCCCACTAAAATGAAAGTATAAATAACCCACATCAGAACTGCACGTAACGCATGCAATGTGTTTCCTGCAGAAAAAAATGCTGTAAAAAAAAAAAAAAAAAAAAGAAGCACTTATACAGCAATTAGTTTTTAACATAAATAAGTAGCCATCTCATCCCAAACTATATAGTATTCCTATCTACACTATTAAGCATTTCTATGATTGCCGGTTATTATCAATGTATATTAAGTAGCAATATACAATTTCTTTTTATTTCTGACAACTGTCTCTTGTTAATTGTATTTTAGTTTTTTGTATCCACCTTGGAGACTAATAATGCATGTCCATAAAGAAGAAATATTAGGCTCATTTGCAAAGTAAGTACATCGGTATCATCAGGTTTAAGATCTGCTTTGGTGTGCCTTGTCCTACCTTACATCTTAGGCCTTTTTCACACATCAATGAAAAAACACTGACGTTTGTCACTGATGTGTTAAAAACGCATATGTCTTCGTGTGACCCCCGCTTCAGCTACTTCCGGGTCACTTGTGCATTACATAAATGCATATGCATGACCATAATTAGCCGTCCGGGAACCAGATGCAGCAGCGGCTGGACACAGCGTCGGTGGAGAAGGAGAGTATAAAAAGCTTTTTAGTTTCAATGTTCGTGTTTTTCTGGTACGTGTTTCACGGATCACACCATAGTGTGGTCCGTGTGACATCAGTGATGCCAGAAAAAAAAACAAACAGACATGTCTCCGTGCGGAAATCACGGACACATGTGTACGCTGCACTTAGAAATGGTCAGTGAAAAAATCACTGATGTGTGCATAGACCCATTGATTTTAATAGGTCTGCGTATGTCCGTGATTTTGGTACGTATAAAAACTGTCACATTCGGACCAGAATCACTGACGTGTGAAAGAGGCCATAGGCGTACAAGGCAGGGAGGCCTAGAAGAATATTCCGAAAACAGTAGTCATTCCTAGCAGGAGTAACTATAGACCGCTGTGGATTATTTAGAGTAGACCCGGAGTGACCAGTCACCAGGGAAAAAGTGGCCAGTTTTGCTTTTATTTTATTCCCACTGCTCCCCAGACTAATACAGTTTTGATTTTTGGGGGGGGGGGGTTTGGGGAGGGGGGACCCCAACTCTGCTAAATAGTTTCAGATGTATGGACCTTTTGTGGTCTTTACCAAAGGGGCGTAGTTCTGCTTATCTGGGGATGTGTAAATTGTTCTACATTATTATTTAGCCTTCAGGCCATGTGCCCACGGGAGGTCGTACCTGTGGACTTTTCTGTGGACAGGTATTTCTGCAGGTTCACGCAGCAGCTCCCCAGAATCCGCAGCTATCCATTGCTGCGGTATTTCTGCGGAATTGTTGCGGTAAACCTGCGGAAACAGTGCCGATTTCCCTCCCTGTATCTCCATAGTGGAGGAGCGGGAATTCCGCAGATAATTCTACATGAATAATGGACACGCAGTTTCGTACGGCTGCGGGAAATCCGCAGCATTTTCCGCAGCCGCAAATATGGCAGCATTGATAAAGCACTCCCCAAAACCCATAGGAAAACATGAGGAGTGTCTGTACTTGCGTAAACCTGAGGATTTATCTGGGAAAATCTAGAAAATGTGCGGGTTTTCCACAGCAAATTCTGCAGTTACTTTCTCCCGTGGACACATGGCCTTAAGCTACACCCTTTTAGCAAAGGCCATAAAAATAAACACTAAATAAATATACTGTATACGATCGACGTATGAAGCAAAGAAAAAAAAAAAAAAAAGAAGAAAAATATGTCGGACAGTAGCAGAAGCAACATAATAGCAACAGAAACCTCCCTTTTGACCCAATGACAAGAAAAAAGTGACTAAATAGAGATGTGAACTAAGGCTATGTGTGCACGTGGGCGCTCTGCACCGCACACAAAAGGTCCGCTTCAAAGCGCAGCTGAAAAGCTCCGTTCTGAAGCGCCTGGTGCCTGCAGAATTTGTGCGCTCTGCATGCTGCCTCTCCCTGTAGACAGCATGCAAAAGCGCACGAAAGAAGTGACATGTCACTTCTCAGAACGCACGTTTCGGGCAGCAGCCGAATCGCTGCGTTCTAATACGCCACGTGCGCACGTCTCATGCACAACCTTCATAGACTGTGCAGGGGACCCAGGACGCATGCAGTTACGCTGCGGTGCAGATCGCAGCGCAACTGCATGCAATACGCACACGTGTGCACATAGCCTTACGCAATTAAGCTGTATATAAGAAATAATGAGCATTTCATACTAGGAGTATTTGATGTCACACAAAGACGCTCAAAAATGTTAGAAAATGGCAAGTAAAAAATCCCTGTATTGTGACAAATTACTTCAGGGCAGAAGCTTTAGTAATAAAATGTATTTATATTAAAAGGGTCAGAAACCTACCGAGGGAGAAGCCATCTTTGTGAACCAGCCACACTTTCTCCGTCTCATACCAGTTCTGCTCTGCAGAGATCTGCTCCTCGGTCTTCGCCTTTAAAAAAGAGAAAAGACAATGCCATTTAGATTGGATTGCACTAGATATTTCGGCCTCGGGGGGTGACGCAGATTCTCAGCTGTGATCCTAGACGGTTGGGTCAAAGTATGAGAGGGGAAAAACAAAAAGACAAACCAAGGACAACACACCTCGTGTAGGATTAGACAGAACACATCACAATCTATAAAAACAACATAAACGTCACTGCACACTCAAAAAAAAGCATAAACATAAAGCTTCAAACTGGGCATCAGCATTTCATTACCCGGTGAAGGATATTCCATTGCAGGAAGCATATGCACAACAGCTATTGTAAGAAAGTCTTATACACCATTATTCCTGTAACAGTCCCAGGCAGGATATGGACACTTCGTTAAAACCACAATGTTATGTAAGAGAGCAAAACATATTTAAAAAAAGTGTCAGCACAAAAATGACTGTTCAAACTTAGCTCAGGTGCTTCATGCACCCTTGGTATGTCCGGCAGTTCAGTGCACTGTCCCATCGGTTTGTTTTCCTTTATTCTCCTCCCTCCTCTTCCATGGTTGCCAGCTATAGCTTTCCAGGAGGCATAGAAAGGTGGGAAAAAAAAGCAGGTGGATAGATGGTGCCCTGAACTGCTCAGCCATGCCAAGAGTACCCCAGGCAGCTGGTTTAGCTTTGAAAAGTCACATTGAGCTGACAGAGTCCCTTTAACTTCACGTCCACCTGACATAGAAGAGTTGTTCACCAGAGTGACACATCCAATGGCTGCATAAACTATATAAAAATAAATAAAAGCCTAGAAAAATAGGAAGCGAGGACGTCATGTTTCCTTTGTTTTATTAAAATGCTCACAAAAGGTGAAAAATCACATGAGGTTGAAAAACAAACAATGTGACAGCGGGTGGTCCAGCAGTGCCGGAAACATGATTTCCCATACACTGATAACAAAACTAAACATTATGGGGATAGGAGGAAGAGAAAGACCATGTGGAATATCTGCACAGTTGTTTGCTCATCTATATACCTCCAGTTCAAATTGTCATTAGGTAGTCATTCAATTAATGTGACCCCCCCACCCCCCACCATGGGACTGAAAGGTGATTATACGTGCCTCATCTATAGTTGGCCTAACTGGTTCCCTCCGTTTACCTCCTCAGCTCATATCCGCTTTCGGTTCCTCCTGCTCCCACGATGGCTTGGGGAGCACACAGTGGCAGACGATGGCTTGGGGAGCACACAGTGGCAGACGATGGCTTGGGGAGCACACAGTGGCAGACGATGGCTTGGGGAGCACACAGTGGCAGACGATGGCTTGGGGAGCACACAGTGGCAGACGATGGCTTGGGGAGCACACAGTGGCAGACGATGGCTTGGGGAGCACACAGTGGCAGACGATGGCTTGGGGAGCACACAGTGGCAGACGATGGCTTGGGGAGCACACAGTGGCAGACGATGGCTTGGGGAGCACACAGTGGCAGACGATGGCTTGGGGAGCACACAGTGGCAGACGATGGCTTGGGGAGCACACAGTGGCAGACGATGGCTTGGGGAGCACAGTGGGAGACGATGGCTTGGGGAGCACAGTGGGAGACGATGGCTTGGGGAGCACAGTGGGAGACGATGGCTTGGGGAGCACAGTGGGAGACGATGGCTTGGGGAGCACAGTGGGAGACGATGGCTTGGGGAGCACAGTGGGAGACGATGGCTTGGGGAGCACAGTGGGAGACGATGGCTTGGGGAGCACAGTGGGAGACGATGGCTTGGGGAGCACAGTGGGAGACGATGGCTTGGGGAGCACAGTGGGAGACGATGGCTTGGGGAGCACAGTGGGAGACGATGACTTGGGGAGCACAGTGGGAGACGATGACTTGGGGAGCACAGTGGGAGACGATGACTTGGGTAGCACAGTGGGAGACGATGACTTGGGGAGCACAGTGGGAGGCGAAGCTGCGCCTCTCCTGCCCTACAGCACAGAAAAAGTAGGCAGATTGTGGTTTAGACTCACCCCCGCACTCTCAAGCCACTGCAGTAGCCATCATGGAAACCGGATGAACAAAAAAAGTAGATAAGACAAAAGGAGGACACCAGGTAGGCAGACTATAGAGAAGAAATCTGGAGTCACTTTTCAGAGCTGGGATGGAGGATCATTTTAATTTCCCCTAACACAAAAAAAAAAACAAAACCCTAATATGCCAGCATCAATGCTAGCAATTGGCCGCAATGGTCACATTGGAAGACTGTGTCAGCACTGCAAAAAAAACAGGAACGTCTATGAAGGTGACAGGGGAAAGAAAGTCAGGCAGGCAGACAGGGGCGGGCATAGATAGCAAGACCCAACCCACATACGCCCTTTCTGTTGCGCCTGTCTACTCGACATCAACCAGAAAAAAGGCACAGTTATCACCTTGGCTGGTTACAGACCTCCAGGATGGCAAAAATAAAAAATAGGTAATTTGCATAATCGGACGAATGATTAGAACCAATTAATCTAAAAACATGCCGATAAGGTTTCTAAGAATGTTAGTTAATGCGGGTTGTAGTCAAGTAAAGTAAATCCAACTGATGGGTCTTCTTGGCCTGCACAATGTTGGCTTCAATCAGTGCAAGTTATAGCATGAAAGCAATATAACCAGAATATCACAAGGGTGGAGAAAGAGTGAAAATGTGAAAGCAACCTGCTATCATGACTTAGAGATCTGTTAAAGGGAATTTATCAGCAGGTTTTTGCTATGTAATCTGAACACAGCATGCTGCAAGAGTTAACATTCAGATTACAGCCCTGCTTCTCTTATCTCAGTGTGTTTGTGTTTTCCTGCAATATTATTTTAAGCTTCCTCGCTTTATTATTAGTCTGAAGAGCTCCTGAGCTGAAGTCAGACTATGCCCCCATTGTGATTAGCAGCTTCTGTCTATGGAAATGTACAATGAAAGCCTGGCGTGGGCGGGGGCTAGATGCAAAAAATTAAATCTTTGATTATATCAGAATGGCTGCACCCAGTAATCTAAGTGATACATTGTTGGATTCAGGATGCCTTTGCCTACAACATGCTGCTCTCAGATGAGGTAGCAAAAACCTGCTGACAGATTCCCTTTAAGAAAGATACAAACCACCACACACGAAAAGAAATATCACATCACATCACAGGCCAACCTGAGACAGAGCAGGGGGCGAACTCAGAGATAAAGAGGAGGCTTCTTCAGCGACACCTTGAGAGGCCGACTGGCGGGAAGGAGGAAAGGTCTAATTAATGTCTACCTCATGGCCAAGCATGGAGTGAGAGACAGGTATAATGTATGCCGCTCACATATACAAGCAAATAAATACCTTATAAATGTACAAAACGTGTGTGATCTATCTTCATATTTCGAAATGAACAAGTGAAAAGAATGGATCATTTTGGTAACATTACTCAAAAATCAAAAATACAATGAGCACAATCACAGGACTGATCTTACATGGCACAGCAGAACCCTGTGTGATTGCGCATATAGTACTTCTCATTGACTTTATAAGCCTGACCAGCTTGTTCATGCTTTTGATTAAAGACTATTTAAAATACTTTTTTTGTTGAGATGAATACCATCACTTTCTATTGTGATTTTCAGGTACATGTTAAGGATACACGGTGAGCAAAACAGAGCGAGTGGAATGGGGTTTAAAAAAAAAATAAATAAATATTGCATTCCACTTGTTACTCTATGGGCCCGTTCCCATGAGCGATCTTTTTCTCAGTCCTAATCAAACCAAGAGAACAATTGCAGCATGCTGCGGGTGGAATCCCATTTGTTTTCTCTCGCACCCATACAGGTCTATGGGTGCGAGAGAAACATCGCACTGCACTTGCATTATACCAGAGTGCAGTGCAATATACACACAGGCTGACTATGGAGGAGATAGGGAGATTAGTCCCTCCCTCTCCTCCCCAGCTGTAATCCGATCGCAGGATCGCATCACACTCGCAGCAGAGCGGGAGTCGGGGTCATTAGCATAACACTTCCGATGCTCTTGCATAGAATGCTAAATGTCCGTGTGTCCTTAGCCTTCCGATAATATTCTATAATTTATTGGTCAAAGAAAGCAGTGATATGCACCGCAGGCCCAGTACACACCTCATTTTAAAAGGTAAGTGGCCATGAATCCGAGCCTGGCCAGTTATGTTTCACTCTGCCTTCTCACCGCCTGGCTCCAAGTGAATGACAGGTTGCTCATGTGAGTACATAAAAGGAGAAACCTGCCAATTAACTGGATAAAGGCGGAGAGAAGCCAGCCACGGTTCACACAGGACTGGGCTCATTACGTCCTACTATCCAAGGGCAGCTTTTTAAACTAGGTTCCCTGAAAAAATGCAGTGTTTCAGCGTAAAACCTACAGTCTCCAATGGCACAGCCAGGCTCAGATACATGCTGTCTGTGGTTCAGGCAGCACGAGTATAATGACAGGTTCCCTTTAAGCATGTTTTACTGGTGAACTTCACATCTAGTGACAGTAGAGTTTACAAAAATGTCCTAGGGAAGTGGTCACCATGAAAATGGAGTCCAATCTGCAGGCATCATTATAGAGCAGGAGGAGCTGAGAAAATAGATATATACCATAGATAAATCAGAAAAGATTCAGTATAATTGTTTTAATAATTTTATCCTCTACTCTCTCTGGGATTTTTGGTCAAGGGGGTGGTCCTATCAGTCCCCGACAGCTTTCTTTGTATAGGTGTTGCAAACAGGGAAGTTGTCAGTCACTGATAGGACCGCCAATCCCAGAAAGTAGAGGAGATTACAGGATTAAAACACAGATTATACTGAATCTTTTCTCACAAAACTATATATCCATTTGCTCAGCTCCTCTTGTTCTATAACATGAGGCCTGCAGTCACTGTCACTCTATGACTACAGATTTGTGAATCCTCACATCGTGAGTAGTGATGGGCGACTCTGGGCCTGGGATTACAGATATTAATATTGATCCGGCACTCATGAAATAAAAAGAAATAAAATGAAAAATAAAGAAAATAAGAATCAAGCGAGCTCTGGATACTTACAAAAGGCTGCGGCGTGGCTGTACACTGCTCCTGCCCATTCACTTCCTGGGTCGCTCATCATTGCACATCAATATGCACAGTTTTCCCCACCCACCGGCCGTCCTGGCATTTGTGATTGGTTACAATAAGGATAACGTTTGGAACACCATTCTAAGTCTGAACTGGGTGCAAAAACCTAAAAAAAACATCACTATGGGGAGATAAGGTATGCACACCAGTGACTATGTAAGGGGAATACATGGAATAGCAGAAACTGCTGTGTGAATACTGACTTGAAAAATCCAATAGCTATATGTAAAGTGAAAATGTGAAAAATGGAATCTGCATTGCTGCCATGAACATATGAATCAAGAGAAATTTAGCTACTGAATTGATCAATGCAATAGAGCCCCAACACTACGCCAAAGTATTTCTCTACGTTGGGGTCCCTAGCTTGTGTGTGTCCTCTCATGCAGTTAAAAAAAACTTACCGTGTATGGGAAGCTGAGACCCAGGCTATATATGCGTATGATATGGATTGCCAATCCATATCATACGCATAAATAGCCTGGGTCTCAGCTTCCCATACACGGTAAGTTTTTTTTAACTGCATGAGAGGACACACACAAGCTAGGGACCCCAACGTAGAGAAATACTTTGGCGTAGTGTTGGGGCTCTATTGCATTGATCAATTCAGTAGCTAAATTTCTCTTGATTCATATGTTCATGGCAGCAATGCAGATTCCATTTTTCACATTTTCACTTTACATATAGCTATTGGATTTTTCAAGTCAGTATTCACACAGCAGTTTCTGCTATTCCATGTATTCCCCTTACATAGTCACTGGTGTGCATACCTTATCTCCCCATTGTGATTGGTTACAGTCAGACGCGCCCCCAGCCTGTGTGACAGTGTCTGATTGCAACCAATCACAGGCAATGTCTGCGGATCAGTATTGTGGTAAAAATAAATGAATAAATAAAATAAAAACAATTGGCGTAGGGTCCCCCCGTATTGTGATACCCAGCACAGATCAAGCCCATGGCTACAGGCTGCAGCCCCCAAGCTGTGTGCCTATCTTGGCTTTGTATCAAAATAAGAGGAATTGCATGCGGCTCTTTTTTTATATAATATATTGGGGGGTGACCACACTCTGTTTTTTAAAATTATTTAAACAATAATATTTATATTAGCGATATATATCCATATCTCTATCTCTATCTCTCTATATCCGATTATATCTATATAGCAATCTCTCTCTCTCTCTCTATATCTATATTCTTGTTTAAATAATTTTAAAACACAGTGTGGTCACCCCCCAATTTTGATACCCAGCCATGATAAAGCCCAACAGCTGGGGAGTCCCATGATTATTGGGACCCCCCCAGGCTAAGAATAGCAGTCAGCCGCCACGGAATTGTCACATCCATTCGATGCGACAATCACGGCGCTATGCCCGTCTCTTCTCGCTTGCCCTGGTGTGGTAGTAATCAGCGTAATAGGGGTTAATGACAGTGCACAACTGTCATGAAGCCCAGAATTAGTGATGGGTAGGGGTCTTTCCCCTCTTTAATAACTCCAAAAAGACACTTGATCATTCTGCCATGATCCACACGACGACCCACAACGGTCCTGGCTCTGCAACATCAGAGCCTCGCGAGACCAAAAACCTGTCCAATCTCTCCAGGCTTCAGGAAACACGGACAAGGGTGACCAGGGTGGCAGCAGTGATGTCACTCAGTTCACCGGAGGTCCTACTCTGGTTCCATGGTGTGACCTAAGGGTACTTGCCCACAATCAGGACCTGCTGCATATTTTATTTATTTATTTTTACTGTAAGATACTGACCTGCAGACAGCGCCTGTGATTGGAAGCGTTAGACGCGGTCACTCAGTGTGGGGGTGCATCTGACTGCAACCAAATCACAGGCGCCTGAGGGTGGGGGAAGCAGTGCATATGCAATTAAGGTAAATTATCAGCCCCGGAAGTGGATGCGCCACCCCGGGAGCAGTGTCCCAGTGACCCAGAGCCTCAGTAAGTATAGCGTGCCTGCTCCTGCTCCCTATCCCTTCTACCAACATTTTTAATTGCCGTATTCTGGTCCCCATACACTTATATGGGGACCGGAATCCAGCCCGAAACCGGATTTTAAAAGCCAGATAACACGGACCTGCCGGTCCCAGTTATCTGAGAGTCCACTCATCACCAATTGTGAGCATTACATGCAGTGAGGATTCTCCAGCGAGTACCTGACCACAAGTTTGCAATATGCAGACTCCCAGCCAGAATCCGACTAGACTGTTTCCAACACGCTGCAAGTGTTTTTCTACAAGATCAGAAGCAGTCTAGTCAGGTCCTGGTCAGGTGTCTGCACATCGAATACCTGTGGGCATGTGACCGCTGTTCATGGCTATGAAATCAACGAATCGTCAGAGCACACAGTGAGCACTATGCGAGAAATCACAAGTCTGCGGTCACAAAGATCGACACAGAGTGACTGCAGACTTGTCGTTTTAGATTAGAGAATCATTTAAAGTATTTTATCTAGACCTACGTCTAGGACGGATCTCCCATAAGTACACCCATAGGCAAGGAATTCACGCATGTCGTATTTGCAATCTGTATCATTACAAACTGAGCGTCTCCAGAATAATCTCCGGAAACTATAGTCAAATTCTATTCAGCCACTAAAGAACAGTATTAATCAATCAATGGGAATACGGAGCATAATTCCCGTGTGGGGAAATAACAACAGAGCGTCAATGAACACTGATTGAAACTACAATACATAAAGTACAATGGTTTCCTGAGCTCATTACCAAGCAAAGAAAAAGCAACACAAACTGTGTGCAGCATCAGGTGAGCATGCATTAACAAAGGAGGGGATACCGAAGAGCAGAGCCAACAAGTTGTGACCACCATCAAATCATGCCATAAATTGCAAACTAACGATGCATGCAGACCATCCATCTGGGGTGAGGTTGCAGACATGCACAAGGAAATGTGGAGGAAAGGGGGGTTAGTTAAGGAGGAAGGAGATGTGAAGAGAGCCTTACACTCCAGCATGACACACGCGCACAGACACCAGCCCAGATGTGGATAGAAGACGAGGCTGGGTTGGCAGAGAGATCCTGTGTGCAGGGGTACAGTACCTGGCTCAGTGGAGAGGAAGCAGAGGCTGCAGGTTCCAGCTATAGCAGCATGAAAATGAAAGAGCACAAACTATTAGTAAAATAAAAGCAGCGACACCTACAGAAAAGAAATCACTGGCGAACAAACGAGACCAGCAGTGCACAGCAGGACAGTTCACTGAGAAGATGGAAACTTGCCTCCAATCATTTTAACATTAAGCATTTTGGGTAGTAATGTGAAGACGGCAGACAACCCCCCAGGCCATGATCAGATCTAATGCACACATCTTATATGTAATCGGATACGTCAATATTCTACACATCAAAAATGCCATCTCCACCGCACAAACAGAGGAAAATTGTTAGTAAGAAACCGAAAGTACAACGCGGACTCCTGAGACGTTTCACTTTTTTAGAAAAGTTGCGTCCTTAGGCACACTTTGTTTTATTCGCCCGCTACAGGTCCAGAGATGAGTCTCTGAGATCAGTGATTGGCTGCAGCGCTGTCAACATGCAGACAACACACCAGGGCAGCGGTGGAGACGCCACACTAGACCTGGTGAAAGCAAGTAAAGCACAATTTTTTTTGTTTTTTCTTTTTTTAAAAACAAACTGCAGTTGGGGATACAGTTTTCTGAAAGCAAAAGACCCTTGTAATGCGTATCACTCACCAGATTTAGCAAATAAATCTTCAAGCCTATTAAGCCCTATGCACAGGCTGCGGTTTTTGCCACAATGTGCAGAAAATTTCTGCAGCGTGTGCACATAGCCTTAGGCTGGTGTACGTACTTTGGAAACTTATGCAAGGTTGCAGTAGATGGCCATATGACTCGTCCAAAGATCGCACCATAATGCCCAGATTGGCCATCGTCTCGCCTCACCAGAGCGTAACAGCTTGTAGTTCTATGCAACTGACAGGTCCAGGTCAGGAGACCATGGCCGGTGCGGGCGTTGCGATGCGATCCTCAGAGGAGTCAGACAGCAGTCTAACTGCGCACTCAGACTAGCTGTACAATACTTTGTAAATGTTTCTCTACCCAAAATATGTGTCCAACTTTACTGTATATGATGGAGTACACCATCCTCGTCAGGTCTATAAAATCTATTTAATAAAAGTATGCAGTTTATATTATATAGAAAAAAGAGAGAGAGAGGATGAAGATATAAAGACAATACAAATGCATAAATAAAACACAAAACTACCAAAAAGTCGTACAGAATTGATCTGGTGGCAGGTCCTAAGTGGCCAGTTGTTATTCGATTCCCAATGCCCCCATGACCATTCCATTTTTTTTTTTTTTAATTTGTTTTTTTATTGCAAATCCGCCATACAGTTCCAGGGATATAGTTTCTATATTTAGCGTTAATCTTGATGATTATCACCTGGCGGCACGGCTCACAAGATCCTTTGAGGATGGGTCTCTAGGCTGTTCTGCATTATTATCATGTGAGCAGCGTTTCCTCCTATGGTAAAGCTCATAGAAATTTGCTAAAAAAAAAAAATAATAAAAAATAAAAAAAAAAAATATCACATGTCTCTGGAACAATATGGTGGATTTAAAGAAAAAAAAAAAAAAAGAATATGCAATATATAGTGGAGCTCCAGGCATAAAATAGCAAAAACTGCCCACTTTTGACCTGGTGATCGGTCCTCTTTAAATTCCAGCTCTATATACTTGGCTTATTCGATATTATAAAATCTAGTGACAGATCGGCTTTAAAAACTTTGCAATATATTGACAGTTTTCACACAAGTGGCAGCGAGACATCAATCATTTTAAAATGTGTTTGTTAATGTTAGTACAGCAGAAAAAAATGAAATGCACTGAAGAAAACAAAACAAAAACACCCTCAGTTATTTTCCTGCCTGCCCCCGAAACAAAGATGGAAAGTACATGCGAGAACATTAGTCACTTCAAATCTAGAGCGCACGCATTCCTGCATTTTGTGGTTGTTTTCGCCATTAAAACAATAAAAAATAAATAATAAAAAGAGAAAAGCACATGAAGTGGTTTTAAAATAAATATATACAAATAAATGAAATAAAGACTTTAGCAGGTGATAAAAACATGGCTCCTTCAAATTCTTCATCTCCTTAATGGCTGCGTTGTTAATATACAAGGAATGGTCAATGGAGAAAAGACATGTTTTACTGTTTTAGACCGCTTTCATACGTCCGTATTATGCATCAGTGTTTGGATGTCAAAACCAGGAGAGGAACTTACAGAGAATAACTATAATTGAAAGACCGACACCCGTTCTGTGTTTTGGAGACACTCATGCTTTTGGCATCCAAATACTGATGACACACTGAAGAAAAATACGGACGTGTGAAAGAGGCCTTAGGGTATGTGCCCACGATCAGGACTCGCTGTGTTCAGAACGCAGCGAGTCCTGACCGGGGGGCCGCACGTCTCCTACGCAGGAGACAGCAGCTGCCTGTGCCCACAATTAGGGTTCAGTGCGCTGCAGTCTCTCACTTGTGTTCTCCCTGTGAAGGACGCAGGCAATTCCGCAGCAAACAATTGACATGCTGCGGTCTGGAAAGACGCTCCGCAGGTCAGTGTTTGCTGCGAAAAAAACAAGCACAGTGGGCACGGGATTTCCAGGAATCCATCCACTGTGCTTGTACTGTACAACGCAGCGGTTTGGACGCAGCTGACGTATGCTGCATCCAAACCGCTGCAAACACTGATCATGGACATGCCCCTTTATCGGAAGCTTTTTGCCAACAGAAGTGTAATAAAGGCTAGCCAGAAAACAGGACAACAGCAGCATCAGAAATACAAGCCATGGCATAACCACATATGGCCAGAGACACAACTGGTTCTTTGGCCACCAACAAACTTCCTTTCACATTTCTTTTTTTTTATTTTTCTATCCAAATCCAACCGTGTTGATTTAGTTTCTACTAACTGGCAAGTTGCGGTCACATACCACCAAAGGAAAGCAATCGGGTTCAGAGAAGTGTAAGAAAGGGGTCAGGAACTTTCGGTACTCCAGCTGTTGTGAAACCACAACTCTCAGTATTTCCTGACAGAGTTTGACTGTAGTTTGACTGATTGTGAAGTGCGTTAGGTTGCTGATCAATAGCATAAAGCTCCCTGGCTAGACTGAAGATGAGGGTAGAGTTCCACTAGCACATAGCTTCCGATGCGAGAGTATCAGAAGCGATAAGTTAATGACCCTCTGCTGCGAGCGTCAGCCAAGGATCATGCGACTCTGATGCGATCTTGCGATCATATAACAGCTGCGGAGAAGAGGAAGAGAGCACTTTCTCCCCATCTCCTCCGCTGTCTGTTTCTGCGTACATCGCACTGCACTTGAATAACATGCGAGTGCAGTGTGATGTTTCACACGCTCCCCTAGACTTGTATGGGGGTGTGTGAGCAGAGAATCGCTGCCAAACACAGCATGCTGCGATTCATTCCACATGCCGCTATGGTATGAGAAATCAATAGCCGATTGACACTGCCCTACAATTTTGCACTAGAGTGAGAGCAATCCGAAGTTTTACCAGATTGCACTCGTCCATGCAAATTGCAAGTGGAACCGTACCCTTAAAAAGGGACAGTCAGCGCAGGATAAATGTTCACACCAAGTCCAGGCATTTGTGCATCATGGAGGCTAATAATTTAAATTCACCTTCCCACCTGCTTGTTTTCTCTCAAATCTCTACCCTCCGTTCTTCTGTGGATTGACAGCCCTGGCTTTATAGAGCTAGAGAAGGGAAGAGATAGCTAGAAAACCAGTAGGTGGGAAGGTGTAGTTAAATAATTAGATGTCATGATGCAGGAGTTCCTGTACTTGGAGTGAACACTCCGTGTGCCGACAGACTCCCTTTAAAAGGCTGTACATCTTCCTTCCAGACACTGGTCATGGGCTAATGAATTCTGCTTGGACTACTCAGTCAGTTTTTTTATACATTAGAATTAATCAAAATAGCAATAAAAAAGCCACAGGCAGAAGCTGAAACATGTAGATGCCCAAGCGCAAAGAAACATGGAGTAACCCAAGAACTTTATTTACAGATGCCATGAAGATCCTCTCCAGACGTTTCTGCGCCTCTTCTGCCGGAATCTGCTGGGATACGGGGCTTGTAGCCTAAAGGTCAAATGCGCATTAATTGTATACTTAGTGAGAACAACCCATCTACATACAGCATACATCATAAGGACATCGTAACAAAAAGAAAAGAGTAACACTCAGACATGATTTTGTATGGAAAATGTTCTAGGTCCCATTTCCAGGTCAAACCCTGGTCTTCAAATGACCATGTGACGACTTATTCAACCGCGTATAGACGCTTGCATGGCTGCTCTAAAGTGATCATCTATGGTGAGGACAAACATAGGCTTCTTAGAACAGAATACATATTCTGCATTAATATGATGTATGTATTCCTGAAGTTCTGGCGTAAGCAACATGAAGACATCTAAGTACATCTGTGTTCTGCACTAGTTTGTAAAGTTAGTTTCCCAATGGACTCAAGATTATAAAACATCATCGGTTTCTACGTTCACGGACCAAGGCCGTATTCAATTGGTGAAAGTAGACAAAAATCTGTAATAATGACATAAAAGTAGTACAAAATAATATTAAAAAACAAAAGCACAATAACATTTTTCCTGAAACCAGTAGATAACCAGCATAAACATACAAAAACAATTATGAGGCAGACATGTCTAAGACAAACCGGCATGTACAGTAGTGTCCTTTCATTTACTGAAGTAGTATACACTGGACATAGAAAAGAAAAAAACTATAGTATAAAGCAGGTAAAGAGGCCTTAAAAAACAAAAGTTATTTATCCACAGGATAGGAGAGAAGTTATCAATCAGTGGGGGGTTGCCAGCTGGGACCTGCACCAGTCAAGCCGCGCTCATATCAGCGGTATTTTGCCGCAGGGCCGGATCCGGTACAAATGCATTTCAGCTCCATTGATTTCCTATAGAATCGCGGCAACATGCTGTCACATGTGGTTACGTGCTTCGCACGCAACCGCATGTGACCGCATCCTGCCGCAACTCCACTGGAGGTGAATTGAGCTGAAACGCAATTGTACCGGATCCTGCCCTGCGGCAAAATACCGCTCATGTGAGCAGCGCCACAGCAGAACTAAAAAAACCTTAATGATGTGTTCCAGTGTTTTTGTTGTTTTTGGAGCAGAAAATCAAAATTTTTCAATAAGATTTATAGTTCTGCTTCATGTCACTTGTTTTATTTACTGCCCCATTCTATGTCCTGTTGTGTATAAATATGTGACTCTTCAGATTTTGTGTTATACTGAGCCTGAAGAAGAGACCTGAGAGTCTGGAAAGCTTGCTATTATTACCATCTTTTCAGTTAGCCATTAAAAGGTATCAACCACTGAGGACTTCAGTTCTTTTAAATCATTTTTTATCTCTACTGGCTAACATGGTACAAAGATATATTTTACCTGTATCAATAAGATTTCTACTCCAAAAATTAAGGAAAAAGACTCCGTGTGAACACACCCTTAAAAAGAAGCGACCGTGTACATGCTTGACCACAGCTCCATTCATTCTCAATGGGATTGCCGGAAAAAGCCCCATAGTGCCGAGGGTTCAGCATCTGCACATCCGCTGCATTCTAACCAGGATAAAATAGTCTGATCCCAGCCATCAGACCCCACGATCAATAAGTTATTACCGATCTTGTGATTAGATAAAGGGGTTCTCTAGAGAAAACAAGTTAAGCATGTGAGGAATCCATTATCCAGACACCTTCTCCTATGGAATTACCACATCCACCATCAATTTTTTCCTCATTACTAAGACATTTATTTTAAGAAAGACAATAAAAATGAATTTTATGGCCAATGGTTTGCAGACGAGACAGCCGAAAATGTATCGTGTGGCAACTGAAGATCTAACAAAAATGAAGCTCACACCAAGAAAGGTTGGTTGAAGTCATAATTGACAACTCGCTATGAACAATGTCCTCACAACACACAGATTCCATCTAGAAATTACTCATCCTTAGCCATACCACCTTCATGTTGACCACTGAGATTTCATAAATACCTATATCCTTTATTCATGAATGATGCTTTCTACATTAACATCTACAATTTCGCTCCACTGCAGAAGGAAGAAGCCTGCCTCTGTTCCCACCAACAAATTACTAAACTGTGCTTAATGCCCAATCCTTTAAAAAGCCTTGAAATGAAATGATGAAATTGAGTATTTGTTAAACCAGAAACATACACCTGTAGACGGACCTGTTTCTTTTTGTTCTTGTGTTGACTGGCTAGAATACGATACTTACAATCATGGCTGAAAGTGTTGGCACCCTTGAAATTGTTCTAGAAAATGAAGTAAATGACCGAAAATTATTGCAATTATACGTTTTGTTTTGCACAAGTTTATGTCCTGTGTATTGAGACAACACACACAAAAAAGGAGGGATGTTGCTCCCCCTTTCTTACCTTACTCTCTCACGTATTATACCCCTATATTCTTCCTCATAATTTCCCCCCATCCCCTTCCACCTTCTTGTTCTTACATCCCCTTTTCTTTATTCATGAAACCACCTGACAGTGTTATAAGTTGTTAATATACTTAAAGTTTTTTCTGAATCCACATTGTCATAATTTGTAAGAAAGTGTCATGATGGTTCCCTACCCATCTATGTTATATTCTAAAATGTTAAATAAAGAATTTAAAAAAAAAAAAAAAAAAAAAAAAGCAGGGATGGAGGGGGGGGCAAATTGTACAACTCCAAAAATGGACCAGACAACATTGTTGGCACCCTCAACTTAATATTTGGTTGCACACCCTCTGTAATAAATAACTGCAATCAATCACTTCCTATAACCATCAACAAGCTTCTTATATCTCTCAACTGGAATTGTGGACCACTTAATTTTTTCCTCCGTGCGTGTGTTATTCCAATACAAAAAAAGGAAATAAAATGCAGAAACAAGTAATTGCATAAATTTTCTGGGAGAAATGCTTAATTTGCTGTAACAATTTCACGGGTGCCACAGTTTCATCCATAACTGTACCCATCACTGCCTTCTCTAGTTTCTATTGCCGCTACAGTCCACTTCTCACATATGTGACCAGCTAGCTCACACAGTGGACAGGTAGTGCTTTTTCAGTGAAAGTCTGAGACCCTTGAAGTGAGCATCATAGGTTTATATTGAGAAAGTGACTTTCAGTCCACACAAAAAAAAACCATTGAGTGGGCCAGCTAATCAAAATCGGACTAATATTGTGGGGAAGAGGACTGAAGTGGCGGTGGAAAAGGGGAAAAGGCAGCAATGACCAAGTAATCTAAGCATACATTATGCTTATATTACTGAAGGCTAAAAGAGGGGTACATTAAATTATTATATATATCAACTTTAGCTATATATACTGTTATATACAGCTAAAGTGCTCTGGTCATGCATGTCTCTTGTAAAATCACCCACTTTACTGTTGAGGAACAGGAACGGTCGAAAGATCATAGTATTCGGGTTGGTTGATGTCTAGTAAATGTCCAAAGCGTTAAACTTCCTTGAAGAATTGCTAGGGACAAGTGTTTTCTTCCTTTGGTTGGAAGATTCATTTGTTTACTTTCCCCAAGAGGCAAGGGGTGCAAACATCCAATACTGGCTGGTTCTCTACAAGGAAAGCCAAACCTTCCAAGACCCACAAGAACATTTCTCTTAGAAGAATACGGAAGCAGAACTATTCATCTTTGAAGCGCTAGGCAAATTTACCAACGTCTCAACCAGAAGTAATGAGTTATTAGAAACACACCTTTCTTGATGTCCCTTTTTCTTGAGTGCCCAGGGAAAACTTAGACTTCTGAGGTACGGGCGGTGCAGTGCCCTTCTTCAGAGGTTGCTGAGCAGAGGTAGGAAAATTATTGGAAACCAAAAAGATCACTCTGCTGCCATCTAACACAGATAAAGGCCAAGGACAGCCAGCAAAATGGTTTATGCCCCCTTTTTCTGCCATCATTACTACTTTAGGTTGAAAGCTCGATTATTTTCATTGATAAAAGCTCAAATTCAAAAGCAAATTCTATTTTTTTTCTGTTATCAGCCAAAGCGTAAACCTAAAATGGCCACAGGGTAAAGGACACAGCCTTAAAAACTTTTTACAGAACTCTGAAAAACATGTATATAAAGTAGATAAACAAAAAATATAATGATGTTCTAATCAAGTCATGCAAATAAGTATTAAAAAAGTTAATACATTAGAGCCTAGGAGCACTCCACACTGGTCACATGCATGGTTAATTTTGGTCATCTGAAGTGGAGGAAGCTTTTACGGTGGATTGTGTTGCTCATGCACACACTTAGATAAATGTGCATACCTCGGGTGTAAATCTAGATGGTTTTTGTGGCATTTTGCTGGACAGGTCAGGAATAATCACTTTGGAGGGGATGTCAACGATCTTCTCTTCTACAGAGGCAGGTGGGTTGGGACTGATTGACTTCTCGCTTGCTTTTTCTGCAGGTGGAGTTGGTGAAGACACTTTCTCAAGTGTAGGCTCCACTTTCTTCTCAGGAAGTTTAAATCTTTGTCTATGTTCTTTCATTTTGCCCCTGGTCATAAGGCTGGTGAGGCCCACTGAAATGTCATCCTTTTCTTTTTTAGCCTCAGTTTTGGGCATGGCAGGTGCCTTTGGAATGGGAGACTGTGGCCGATTTTTTTCCTGTGTTTGGACAGGCGCATTTTTGCTTCCGGTATCCTCCTGTGGAATGACTTTTCTAACCATCTTTCGTACCACTTTCACCACTTTCTTTTTGGTACCAGTTTCCTCAGAACCAGTCTCCGTAGTTATGGACTTTTCACTTCCAGCTCTCTGCATGGTCTTAGCTGGTTTCTCATCACCGTTCTGCATCGGTTCTGGACTGGTAACTCGCACGGGATTTGGCACTCTTTCAGGACTCTTCACCCTAAATGGACTTTGTCTTGGCTCTGGGCTTTTGGCTCTCAATGGGGTTGGGGAGAATGAATTTCTTGGAGATGATGGATTGCTTAAAGGTTGCTCTCCCTCATTCTCTGAGTTTTCAGACTACATTTTGAACATAGAAATAACATAAAAAAAAAGGCAACTTTGTATTCTGATACAAATCTCAAATTGACAAAAAATATCCTGTCCCAACATTCAAAACCTCACTTACCTGGGAATTCAGAAATAAAGGTCTGTGACCTACTGTACGATGATGTATCCTATAGTTCATGCCACGCTCAATATCCACATAGAGTGGTGTCAGGGTCCTCTAGGCTCTCAGTTCACAGCCTAAAGGCCCTGTCACACACAGAGATAAATCTGCGGCAGATCTGTGGTTGCAGTGAAATTGTGGACAATCAGTGCCAGGTTTGTGGCTGTGTACAAATGGAACAATATGTCCATGATTTCATTGCAACCACAGATCTGCCAAAGATTTATCTCTGTGTGTGACGGGGCCTTAAGAGGACGGACTATTTTACACAGTTGACCATAAGGAGCAACACCGCACTGCTTGGATGTTTTACGTGAAAATTTTCAGAATTTTGGGATCCCAAGTAGGTAAAGTTTTTGGTGGTGGGAAGTTTTTACCTAAAGTTATATTGCACACTACCTTTGTTCTAATTACACATCTATAGAGTTGCAAGACATTTACGGTATATACACACACTTTTTTTTTTTTTTTTTTTTTTTTAATATCTAACTTTATGGTGTTCCCCTTTTAGAAATGCAAAGTTCACAGTTTGAAATGTGCCAAAGTCGATCACAACACAGACAATGTACAATATCCACTATATAGTATGGCAGCTAAATGATTTTATTCTGAATGAACCCATTCAATTTGTAACTTTCCTTTCATTTATGGTCTGTAGAAGGTTCTCTTTAGGACCCCTTTTATGCAATTTCTCAAACATGTTCTGTCTGGGTAGAGGTTATACCGATTGTAGTCTATGGGTTTCTTGTTAAAGGGAACCAGTCACCAGGTTTTTCCCTTATGAGCTGCAGCCACCAACAGTAAGGCCTTATATACAGCGTTCTAGAATTTTATATGGCGTGGCCTGGGCTCTTATATACAAGTAAAAAATACCTTTATTATACTCCCCTAGGTGGTGGTCCGGTGCGATGGGCACCGCTGCTCTCAGTCCAGTGACTTCATCTTCTGGTATCACCATCCTCCTGCTCATGACGCGTCCTGTATCATTCAGAGAGAGGCCTCCGTTGTGCCCTTGTACAGGTGCATTTTGATCTGCCTGACTGAGGGCAGATCACAGTATTGTAGTACGCATGCGCGGGCGGTCTTTGACCTTCCCTCGTGCCTGCGCATTACAGTACTATTCTCGGACCTCAGCACAGCAGATCAAAAGAGCACAAAGGAGGCCTCTCTGTGAATGGCACAGGATGCGTCATGCACACAGGGCTGGGCAGGAGGATGGCGACCGCACAAGATGGAGGAGGCGTCGAACCAAGAGCAGCGACATCCATGGGACCGGACCGCCCCATAGGAGAGTATTATAAAGGTGTTTTTTACGTTGTACAGCGTGACCTGGGCTCTTATATACAGCATTCCAGAATACTGTATATAAGAGCTCCCTGGTGGTGGCTGCAGCTTATAGGGGAAAAACCTGGTGGCAGGTTCCCTTTAAAGACCGCTTTACACGCTACAATATATCTTACGATGTGTCAGTGGGGTCACGTCGTAAGTGACGCACATCCGGCATAGTAAGGTACATTGTAGTGTGTGACAGGTACGTGCGATTGAACGTTAAAACGTTAATCGCATGCACGTCGTTCAATTCCTAAAAATTGAACGTCAGATTGTTCATCGTACCCAGGGTAGCACACATTGCAGTGTGTGACACCCCAGGAACGATGAACAGATCTTACCTATGTCCTGCAGCTCCCGGCCAGCAATGCAGAAGGAAGGAGGTGGGCGGGATGTTTAAGTCCCGCTCATCTCCGCCCCTCCGCTTCTATTGGTCGGCTGCCGCGTGGCGACGATGTGACGCTGAACGTCCCTCCCACTCCAGGAAGTGGACGTTTGCCGCCCACATCGAGGTCGTGTGGACGGGTAAGTACATGTGACGGGGGTTAATAGTTTGTGCGGCACATTCAACAAATTGAACGTGCCGCAGATACGATTGGGGCAGTTACGATCGCATACAATATCGTATGCAGAATCGTAACATTTAAGCAAGCTTAAAGTCGGATTATCCACAGGAGGAAAAAAAACAAAAAAGGAAAAGAAACTAGACAGTACATGGATGATAACGGTGTAACATCCAACTGCTATCTGCTTTGTTTGTTTTTTGTAATGACTGGGTAGAAGAATTGGAAATTCTTTTTTTTCTGCAAGAGAAAAACGGAGGTCGCAGAGTTAAAGAAAAAAAAAAGGGAGTAAAAAAACGCAGATGATCATATGGAACAAAAAGCAACATGTACAACTGTGGGGAGGGGGGGGGAAATCCACAGACCTAAAACCAGTCTTCCATCTAGGACTACAGAAACCATATACCGTCTGCACCTGCTGTTTGTGTTCTCCCCCTGCCCTTATGTCCTGATACATAAAACAGAAGGTGACTTTTCATTAAATTAGACCTATGGTTTCAGTGTAAGCAGGCATAGAACTGCTGTAAAAGCATCGGACAAGCCCATCACTATACAGCTGCAGTGCAGTGCAGAGCTCGGCTATATATCATGCACCTAGGAACCCAACACCGAACCAGGGCCCCAGCAGCAGCCTCATACGGCCAGCACCCTGGGCATTATCAGCTGCCCCAATAGAGCAGGCTGATCATCTCCACCGCATGACCCGTCCATTACTCACTTACTCCATCATCCCTCCCAATATATACCCTGGTCATACACTATAAAAGCGTTATTTTCTAAGCATTGTATTACCAGCCCCATGGTGTGAAGCCATAAAAGCAATAATAACTAGTACAAAGCCTCCGTACCTTACTGGATGGTTATAATGTCCACTGTACAGAGACAGCCCTACTGCATATAGGGTGCGAGAGCTGCGGATCAATAGGAGAGGATAATGCAATGCTTTGCCCAGATCTTGCAGCAGCGAGCAGTGGGATGGGAGCTTTGATACAAATCTGCTGACATTATGTTTCACAGATCTGTACTGACCCAACAACTTAAGTAATGGCCGTAGAAACTTATCAGCAAGCATTCTGTTCTCTGCAGACTTGTTGCTATTTAAAGCGAACCAAGGTCTGAAATCATTTTATATGTATAGCAGCAATTATCCCAGCAGACGTACTGGATGCCTCCCAAGATAACAACTAGCCCTGCAGTAGCCCCACTATTAGCATAACTAGGAGCTGAAGCATATGACCAAATCTGGAGACTCATGTGGACAATGAAAATGATGTATATATTTTTTTTTTTTTTTTGTTCTTAGGGAAGGTAAGCTGTTGCCTTAAGTAATAATGTGACAATGGGGAGGATGACCCGTCGGCCAAACAACCGTTAAGCCAACAGCTAATGAAAGTGTAGATATGCCTTAAAGGTTAATTTTCATCACTGAACGTTATCAACTTTTCATGGGATATAATCACTTGGGGTCTGACTGTCCAAGAACAAAAGTTTCCAAAATACCCCTCCAGCAAAAGGACAGATGACCATGCATATGGCTAACGGACTTCTGGAGTTTGCCAAGAGCGAGCTTTTCAAGTGGTCCAATAGAGAATGTCCTCCATTCCAAAAGGGCATTTAGGGTCCCTTTAAGGCGATTTGAAAGTCAGGATACACTATAAGGGCAAAAGTATCGAAACACATAACTGAGGATATATGCACAGGTCATCTGTTAGACCCGTATTAGTCTTGAAGCAGAAGAAAATCCAGGAAACCACAGACAGTAACCATACCATCTTATTTGAAGTCTTGTGCACAAGTCACTTTGCACAGCAACTCGTTTTGACATTGTGGTACATTAGGTTCATACGTCTCAGCACTTTTTCAGAAGGATTCTAGGTGGAATCCGCTGAAAAAGACATTGTATGCATACACCCTTAAGGTACCGTCACACATAATGAGATCGCTAGCGAGATCGCAGCTGAGTCACGGTTTCTGTGACGCAATAGCGATCCCGTTAGCGATCTTGTTATGTGTGACACCTACCAGCGATCAGGCCCCTGCTGTGAGATCTCTAGTCGTTGCAGAATGGTCCAGGCCATTTTCTTCAAAGGCGATGTCTTGCTGGGCAGGACACATCGCTGTGTTTGACACTGTGTGACAGGGTCACAGTGACTGCTGAGATCGTTATACAGGTGGCTACTGCGACCTGTATTGTTCCTGCATCGCTGGCAAGATCTGACTGTGTGACATCTCACCTGCGACCTCCCAGCGACTTACCTGCGATCCCTATCAGGTCGCATAGTTTTCGGGATCGCTGGTAAGTCGTTGTGTGTGACTGGGCCTTTAATCATCGAATTCACCCTAAACCTTAAATTGTGACATCACCGTTGTAGTTCGTCAATTCATTATGTATCTTTCCTCTTAAAATTTTCCACAAAGAACTGTGATTGATATAATTGAAAAGTAGAAGCATTTAGGAACCAGTGTAACTCACCACCCTTCTTTACCTGGCAGAATGATGGAGGAGTCTGGGATTGGCGAATGCCATAAAAATATCCGCCTGACTGTATTGTGCCAACTGTAAGGTTTGCTGGAGGAGGGATAATACTATGGCTTGTTCTTTCTTCTAAGAACAAAACTTAATCTTAGCCCTTTAACTCCAGTCAAGAAATATCTTAATGCTTTGGAACATCAAGAAATTTTGGACAATTGTAGCTTCCAACTTTGTGGGAATAGTTTGGGGAAGGGCCTTTTCTATTCCTCATGATGGTGACCCAGTGCATAAGGTCTATAAAGAAAGGATTGGGGTAGTTTGCGGTGTAAGAACCTGACTGGACACAAAGCCCCGACCTGAATTGAAATAGAATGGAGATTTCGAGATAAGTCAAACTAAATATTAAAGCAGTCGGCCGCTATCTCCTGTTAGTGCAGCGTTCCTCACTAGCTGACCTGCACTTCTGTCCATACAATGGCTGCTGACGGAGGAGCAAGTGTCCAGATCAATCCGTCAACCTCCTCAAATTAAAGCACCTTTCGTGGAAAATCTGCTGGCCAGAAAAGCTGGTCAGCTTGTGAGGAACACTGCAGTAACGAGAGCGGCCAATGGCTTTAGTGCCTATGGATGCAAAATAGGAGCACATAATGTGGAGACGCCCCAATACTTTTCTCCTTAGGGCTCGGTTCTACTTGCACATAGCTTCCAATGCGAGAGCAACGGAAGCGATATGCTAATGACCCTCTACTGTGAGTGGGAACCGAGGGTCACGCGACTGTGATCTGATCTTGCAATCGCATCACAGCTGCGGGCGGAACTTTCTCCCTCCTCTCCGCTGCCTGTCTCTGCGTACATTCCATTGCGGTCGGGTGACATGCGAGTGCAGTACAATGTTTCACACGCACCCATAGACTTGTATGGGGGTGCGTGAGCCAAGAATCGCTGCCAAACACACCCTCATTCGATTAATTTCTCATACAGACATGGCACGAAAACTCAATCGCAGATGGACACTGCCCCATAGTTTTGCACTGGTGCGAGTGCAATCCGATGTTATATCCGACTGCACTTGTCCCTGCAAAATACAAGTGGAACCGAGGCCTTATAGTGAATATACACCAGATGGGATGGTAGGAAGAGAGAATGGAAATCTCAGTGCGTACATTGTTCCTATTTCTTGGCACTAGTTACTGATGGAATATCTGCTCTAAAGAACAAAAGCCATGAATGAAAAACTGACCACATACAACTTAGGAATTCATATTTGAAGAAGCAAAAAAGGGATTTTAAGAAGGTTGTAAACTTACACCAAGCAGAGTTCAGGTATCTAAAACTAATGCAAAAGAAATCTGATCAGGTTGATTAATTGGCTAAAAGGGACAATAAGGCTGTGTGCACACGATGCGTTTTTTACCGCGGAAACGCTGCGTTTTGAACCGCAGCGTTTCAGTGGCAAATTGCATGCGTTCAGCTTTCCCAGCAAAGTGTATGGGAAAGCTGAAAAATCAGTGCACACGCTGCGTTTCTTTCCGCAGCGTTTTGGATGCCAAAAATCGGTGCGGAAAGAAAAGCAGCATGTCACTTCTTTTGTGCGTTGTGGCTGCGCTCTCTCCCCCATTGAAATCAATGATGTGGGGACAGAACGCAGCCACAACGCATGGACCTGCTTTTTTGTTGCGGTCCGCGGCCTTTGTCGGCACGCCAGAACGCAGGCATTTACCTGGAAGTGAGGTCAAGAGGCTTCCTGTTGACCTCACTTCCTGGCAAAGCCCCCGGTGTCGCCAAAGTGCCCGCCCCGACCCCCGACCCCCCTCCCGAAAATCCAACATGGCCGCGCGCACAGTAGCGCACCGGCCGCCCTGCTCCTATGATTTCTGTCGCATGTGCAATAACACATGCGACAGAAAACTGTTCCCCAGGCCCTGCCCGTTCACCCCAATTCCCCCCGGTGTCATACATACCTGTCCGGTCGCAGCGCTGATCCCCCGCGGCCCCCTCCTCCTTCACAGCAGACGCCGGCCGGTCACATGTGCAGAGCAGCTGACAGCCAGCACAGTGTTCAGTGTGAGCTGTGCTGGCTGCTCGGCAGTCTGCAGCTGTGACCCGGGGAGAGTGGGTGCAGATTTTTGCACCCACTCTCCTCAAATGGAGGGTCTGCCCTCCTAAAAAATGGGGGATACGTTTCCTGAACGTGCCCCCATATTCTAGAAGGTCCAGAGGCGACGTGGGACATCCATATGGATTTCTGCGGACCCATTTTTTTTTATTAAATTGGAGAACAAGGGAATGATTTGGGGAGTGTTTTTTCTAATAAAACATTTTTTGTTGTCTTTTTTTGCTTTTGTTTACTGTCAATTAGTTATGTCGGGTGTCTGATAGACGCCGTGACATCACTAATTGCTGGGCTTGATGCCAGGTGACATTACACATCTGGTATCAACCCCATTTATTACCCCGTTAGCCAACGCACCAGGGCACGGGATGAGTTGGGGCGAAGCGCCAGGATTGGCGCATCTAATGGATGCGCCACTTCTGGGGCGGCTGCGGCCTGCTATTTTTAGGCTGGGAAGAGTCCAATAACCATGGCTCTTCCCACCCTGAGAATACCAGACCCCAGCTGTCAGCTTCACCTTGGCTGGTGATCTAATTTGTGGGGACCCCACGTTATTTTTTTTTTTATTCTTTATTTATATATATAAAAAAAAAAACATGGGGAGCCCTCCAAATTGATCACCAGCCAAGATGAAGCTGCCAGCTGTGGTTTGCAGGCTACAGCTGTCTGCTTTACCCTGACTGGCTATCAAAAATAGGGGGGACCCCACGCCATTTTTTTCATTTTTTTTTTTTTTTTTTATTGGATAAATACTAAGCTAGGCACCCTTTAGTGCCACATGAAAGGTACTAAAGGTGCCAGCTTAGAATATGCAGGCGGGGGTAGGACGTTCTATATATTTGACATCCCTTCATCCATTGACGCTTTTTAGGCTGTGTGTCCACAATCAGGGTTTGCAGCGTTATGGGCGCTGAGTGTTTTCCCTGCGTCCATAACGCTGCGTTGTGCAGTAGAAGCACAGTGGAAGGATTTTTGGAGATCCCATGCCCACTGTGCTTCTTTTCTCCGCAGCATAAACTGACCGGTAGCGTGGCTTCCCAAGCCTCAGCATGTCAATTTATGCTGCGGAGACGAGTGTTCTCTGCAGGTAGTATAGAGCTCCACAGCAGCCTGAACCCAAATCGTGGGCATGGGCAGCTGCAGGAAGGCTGGCACTGTGTACTAGACGCCGTGTCGCTGGATCATGGCCACATAGCCTTAGGCCCCTTTCACACGTCAGTGATTCTGGGACGTTTGTGCTTTTTTTTAAACGTACCAGGATCACTGACATACGCAGACCCATTATAATGAATGGGTCTGCTCACACGTCAGTGATTTTTCACTGCACGTGTCTCCATGCGGCGTACCCGCGTGTGCGTGATTGCCGCACGGAGACATGTCCATTTTTTTCTGGCATCACTGATGTCCCACGGACCACGCAGTGGTGTGATCCGTGAAACACGTGCCAGAAAAAAACGTGCTTTTAAAATAAAAAACATTTTAACTCACCCGGCTCCAGCGATGTCCTCTGCAGCCCGTCCTCCCTGTTCCTTCTGTGCCGGCTCATTATTGTCGTGCATATTCATGATGCACGACACAGCCAACCCGGAAGCAGCTGCTGCGGGGGTCAGCGCCGGCCGGATGCTGCACCGCGGGAGCGATCAGCACCATGGAGAGCGGGAGCGGGTGCAGGTGAGTTAATCTCTAAGTGCAATCACGGGCCACGGAGAACGGAGCCCGGATTGCACTTAGACAACCCACGTGTGCCGTGATTCACGGCACACGGAGGGACATGTGCGTGTTTTACACGCCAGTGAAAAACGTCAGTGTTTTTCACTGACATGTGAAGCGGGCCTAAAAGTGAGAATATTGTTGCTACAGCAACATTTTGGGTGAAGTAGCTGTGGATTCAAAATGCTTAATATACTCCTGAATAAAATCCTTGATGGGTGCAGATTCCAAAATGGGGTCACTTGTGGGGGTTTTCTGACGTATAGGTACCTAAGGGGCTTGGTGCGCGAAGTTTATTTCAACTTTTCCAAAATTCAAATGGTGCTCCTTCCATTCCAAGCCCTCCCATTTATCCAAACAGAATGTGGAGAAGGAAATGACATCACAGGTTTTTTTTTTTCCAAAGGTCTGTGTTCAACCAACTTTATTATCACTGACAAGTCTTAAAAAACGCACCTAAAAAAACGCATGAAAAACGTATGAAAAACGCATGAAAAACGCATGAAAAACGCATGAAAAACGCATGCGTTTTCGATGCGTTGTTTCTCAAAAAGCATTGTTTACAATTCTCCCCTCTGCCAGAGGGTGCGTTTTTTTCCGCGCGGAAAAAAAAGCAACGTGTGCACATACCCTTAGCCAAGTCACTAACTCCAGGTCTAGAATGGCTGCAATGCTGCCTCAGTCCAATATGATCTTTATGATAGGAAAAGCAGCTGATCTCCCATAGGGCAAATATGATTTCCCTGCCACCAGTGGGTTAATGATGAGCGTCATCTTGGAAGCCGTTGTGGAATAACAGGAGACTTTGGCAACTTTCAAACCGCATTTCATCACATTTTCCAAAATGGTTATATGAGAACCTGAAATTATTCCAATCCAGTTGTCTACAAGGCAAAGTGAACGTATACGTCACACAAAATGTGCGGACCCAGAAATTCTCCTGCACAATAATGTCCATAAAATCACACAGGAGGGTCTTATAGATTCATGGTTTACCCTTGGAAAATTATTTTTGCTACTCTGCGATTATTTCAGTTTTGCATTGTACCAAATTATTGATGCAGCAAAAAATATACAAAAGTGAAAAAGTCGGCTGCTCACAGTTTTAACATGGATAGAGTGAAAGGTTAGTACCAGACACATAATGTCATCTGTCGGGAGGTAAAATGGCCAAATCTCTGTGCTACTACACAACACCACAATAGTCTACAGCCCACAGACAATCCAGTGTGCATTTAATATGGTCACAAATTACACTTACACCTCCATTCTGGCTTCCATTTTTTTTCTTTGATAAAGGTTTATCTTCGTCTTTAACCTAAAGTTTTGAAATAGGAGCGGGGGAAGGGGAAAGTCACTTCTCATATATAGAAACTAGAAAATTACAAGCCTTGATGTAGAGGAAAAAGCACATTAAAGCAATAAATATCTAAGGCCATGTTCACACTGAATATTTGGTTAGTTTTTTACCTCAGCATTTGTAGCCAAAACCAGGAGTGGTGATAAATACATCAGTGGTGCCCGTGTGTCTATTATACTTCTCTGATTGTAAGCCAAAACCAGGAGTGGAAGAAATACTGAGGTAAAAAAACTCAAATACTCAACGTGTGCACATGGCATTACAAAAACTTAGAGGATAACAAAACAAAAGCCTGATGTAGGATATCAGTGACTGAATGTACAAGTTTGACTCCTGTAGCACTTTGAGAGGAAAGGTCCCTGTACACATTGGCTGAGCCCGCCAATATTCGACAGGCAAGTTTAATGTGTTTGGGGGCCTCCATATTCTACCCAGACAGGGAAGAGAAGGACCTGGCACACTGGATTTCCAATGGCAGATCCTTTTTTTCCCTCCAGAGATAAGCTGCTGATCTAGGAGTCTCTCATAGAGAACACAGTAGTGCATGGAGCACTGCTGTGTATGGAAGACTTGGGAGAGTAAACCGGGCTTTACACACTACGATATATCTAACGAGATGTCGGCGGGTCACGTCGTAAGTGTCGCACATCCAGCATAGTTAGTGATATTGTAGCGTGTGACAGCTATGAACGAGCAGAAATACTCACCTTCTCGTTCATCGCTGACACGTCGCTCATTTTCTAAAAATCGCACGTCCTGTTGTTCATCGTACCCGGGGCAGCACACATCGCTCCGTGTGACACCCTGGGAACAATGAACACAGCTTAGGCTGCTTTCAAACATCCGGTTTTTGCAGTGCAGCACAATCCGGCTCAAAAACCTATGCAACGGATGCGGCGAAAAAAAACTGATCCATTGCATAAGTTTTTCCATGCAGCCCGTCCGTTTTTTGCCGGATGCGGCGTGATACTGAGCATGCGCAGTGCAAAAAAAAACGCATCTGGATGCGGTTTTTGCCACAGGACGCCGCATCCGGCGTTCAAAGGCTTGCATTGTAAATCGCGCTGCATCGCGCCGGATCCGCCGCACAAAAAACGTGCCATGCAACGTTCCATCCGGCCGCCGCATGGGCTAAATATGCTGCATCCGGCAAAAAACAGACGCAACGCAAGGCCATGCGGCACATTACGGCGCTAATGCAAGTCTATGTGGAAAAAACGCAACCGGCGTCAAAAAAAAAAAAAAAAAAAAGGTTGCGTTTTTTCTGCAAAGCGCCGTATTGTGCCGCTCAGCAAAAACCGGATGTGTGAAAGCAGCCTTACCTGCATCCCATCGGCAATACTGAAGGAAGGAGGTGGGTGGGATGTTTACGTCCTGCTTATCTCCGCCCCTCCGCTTCTATTGGCCGGCCGCTGTCCCTCCCCCTTCAGGAAGTGGATGTTCGCCGCCCACAGAAAGGTCGTTAGGAAAGCAAGTATGTGTGACAGGGGGTTACAGCATTGTGCGACATGGGCAAGAAATTGCCCGTGCCGCACAAACGATGGGGGCGGGTGCGATCGCACGGTACATTGTAACGTGTAAAGCAGCCTTTATGCGGGCGTCACACGAGACGATATATCGTGTGATATTTCGGCGGGGTCACGTCGTAAGTGACGCACATCCGGCATCGCTTGATATATCGTAGCGGGTAACAGCTATGAACGAGCAGAAATACTCACCTTCTCATTCATTGTTGACATGTCGCTCATTTTCTAAAAATCGCACGTCCTGTTGTTCATAGTTCCCGGGGCAGCACACATCGCTCCGTGTGACACCCCGGGAACGATGAACACAGCTTACCTGCAGCAGCCGGCAATGCTGAAGGAAGGAGGTGGGCGGGATGTTTACGTTGACTTTACTTTCTTATGGTTGGCTCCTGTTTGTACCTTGGTTAGGACACAGCTATGAGACTATTAACCATCAAGGTGTCACTTAAAAGGGAACCTGTCACCAGATTTGAGGCCTATAAAGCTGCGGCCACCACCAGTGGGCTCTTACATACAACATTCTAACATGCGGTTTATAAACGCCCAAGCCGCTGTGTAGAACATAAAAATCACTTTATAATACTCACCTCTTTCGGCCATCTTTGTCCACCTTCTTCTGAAGCTGGTGTACATGACGCGTCCTACATCATACACACTCGCTGGCACTGAGGTCCTGCACAGGCTCACTTTGATCTGCCCTGCTCAGTACCGGCCTGTGTGTGTGGCACCCCAGGGTTGCCACACAAAGGGTTAACTCCCCACACACAACACCAAGACCTCCTGGCCAGAAGGGGGAGACCAAGCTGCTTCCCTGTATATTCTGGTGGGGGGAGGAAATGGTCAGTAGTTTCAGTTTGGAAGTTCAGTGCAGAGCACTGAGGAGAAAGGATCTCTGCAGGTTGGAAGCTGGCTTTAGCTCACCTCAGGATCCACTGACCAATTCCAGGCCTAGCTGAGGGTCAGAGGAAAGGAGAAAGCGTACACAGAGGAACATTCCTGGGAGACAGAGCATTGCTGAGCTCATCCCAGTGGAGCACACAGAACGGATGCTGGATCCGAGACTGCAGGTTACATACTGCACAGTTACCACCAGTGAAGATTCCAGATCTTTCACCTGTACCACAGACACAAGCAACAAACGCAGAGTTCAGGAACATACTAGTAAGGACTCGAGTTGCCTGTCAGGTCGGTACCTAGGAGCAGAGCAGAGCAGAGCCAGCTGCATAGTTCACACAGCAGCAGGGCCACAGACACACAGTGCAGGCAAGGAAGCCAAAACGGCCCGGCTGGGTGGGAGAAACCCTGAACCCCTCACAGACTCCGTGGACAGTACTCTGCTGAATACCATCATCAGTAAAGGACAAAGAAACTGCAAAACCGTGAGTCTGCCTGTTTATTGTGCTCGTGTCCTGCACTACCCCCATAGACGACTAACACACTGCCCCGGGGAAAAGGCTCTACCCGTGGGGAGCCGTCCCATCTCAAGCTGCCTTCCATCACCCCGGAGGTTCTGCAGCAGTGGTGGTCATCTCTGATCACATTCCACGGGTGGCGTCACGAACATAACCCCCCTTTTTATTGTGGAACCAGGGAGCACAGACCGGGTCACGACACAGTGATCCCCTTTCCAGAAGCAACCCCTTGGCCCGGTTCTGGGTATCCCCTTAACCCCTGGCGACACATGTGCATGACGTAGGACGCGTCATGCACGCTGGCTTCAGAAGAAAGAAGACCAAGATGGCCGAAAGAGGAGGTGCCGGTCCCGGAGAACAGCGCCACCCATCTGACCAGTCTGCACCGGAGTGACCTCCTAGGTGAGTATTATAAAGTGTTTTTTATGTTCTCCACAGCGGCCTGGGCTCTTATATACAGCATGTTAGAATGCTGTATATAAGAGTCCAGTGGTGGTGGTGGCCGCAGCTTTATAGGCCCCCAAATCTGGTGACAGGTTCCCTTTAAATGGCCATTCTGGGTCAGTCTGACATACCGTACCTCCTGCCTCATCAGTGGTTCAGTCAATTGGTTTACTGCGCCCTCATACTTTACACTGCAGCTCTGATTGATCAGATTGGCTGCTGTCTCTACCAGCACGTCCTTATGATGACATACAGTATATGCCAATAAGGATAGAAGGATTACCGTATAAATGACAATATTATATCATTACCACATATTTAATTACCATCAGACTGACAACCTTCCCCAATTTCATAATTATTAACAGGATATACAGATGTTACATGAATCTGTGATCTCATATTAGAAAATGCATATCGCCAAGAAAATAAAAAAAAAAAAAACGGACACATGTTAAAAGGATTTATGCAGCGCTGTCTTCTCCCAATCTGACATGTGTGGAGTCACTCTGCTCCATGCCAAGGGGAAAGAACATTTTTAGGGACGGCAGGGTTTCTAATATACAGGACCCTTACACAAATCCTGCCTACTGCGCTAAAAACCATAGGCGTAAGTGTAATAAAACAATGTTCTTTTATTTAGGCAATTCCTAAGCGTTTCGGAGACATATCCGCCTCCTTCCTCAGGGAGAAAAAGAACCGAAGGTTCTTTTTTTCCCTGAAGAAGGAGGTGGATATGTCTCCGAAACGCGTAGGAATTGCCTAAATAAAAGAACATTTTTTTATTACACTTACACCTATGGTTTTTAGCGCGGCATGAAACCCGTTTTTCTCCAGTTTTTACCTTGATATACCGCATTCTAAATGGGGCCGCTGCTGGACCACCAAGGCACTCATTTACGTCTATAAAGGGGTTGTGACTGGCACAACCCGATCAGGTTAGTGCACTACTTCTTTTCTTTTTCACCCAGTAAATCGGGTAAGACCCTATTGCGCTTTTTCTCTCCCAAATTACAGCTCACAAAGCCTGCCTGGCATCAGATTGCCTCTAGTGGCACGCAGCAAAGTCTCTTCACACAATGTAGGACGAGCGCTGCATAAACCCTGCAAATTATCAAAAACGTCACCCCCTGGTATAGAACATCTGAGAAATAAGAAAAGAAAAAAAAAACTGAAGAAAACACATGCAGGGTGCTAAACACTTCCCTTTTGCTCCCAGAAAGCAAAGCGTGAGGAGAATGCCATGGCGGGGCAGTCATGGGACGAAGGGTCCTACTCTGATCGTCTAAAGGAGAAACAGAAAGGATCAGAAATCTTAGTTATTTCAACACCACAATGGTGCTGACACATAGGCTGGACAAAGACAGGGAAGCCGAACACACAGGACCACAGGCATGTCATGTACGATTAGAATGGTTATATCACATAGACCACTATTAGATGTAGAAGGACCAGTCATCTCTATGGGCATGTCCGTTATATCAGAGAGTCTGGGCCTCACGAATAGGCCTTCAGCAGGCACTGCGCGCCACTGGTAACTGACTGGCACCGCTGTACGCTGCTGGGCATTGGTGTAGGAACCTGATGTCAGCACGTGAGCGTGGCCCCCTTCTGTGATGATACACGGATCCAGTTCAGTTCATAACCTGTGCTATTCCTCAGTTAATACTCCTGGAAATGGATAAACAAAAGAAAACACACACAACTGAGCGTTACCGGTCCCATTTCCAATAGAGATGTATCTACAGAATTTGGCATGGCGACAACTTATAGAAGTATTGATGAGGGGACTGGTAACGCTCGGGTGTCAACTTAGAGATTTAAGATGCCCTGGAATTCATAATTCACTTCTTCATGGCCATGTTCACACAGTGAGTATTTTGTGAGTTTATTTACTTCAGTATTTATAAGCCAAAACCAAGAATGGGTAAAAATGCATAAGTGGTGCGCATGTTTCTATAAGAGTATGTTCCCATGTTGCAAATTTTTTTTCTGCACATAAAACTGCATCTCCTGGCAGGAAAAATGCACATTTTTCGCCCCGTTTTTACGTTTTTTTTTCATGCATTGTCTTTTATGCACGGAGATAGGGAAAACGCTGTTAAACACATTTTTTGGTGCAGTTTTAAATAGAGTGGCTTTGTTTTTGATACTTCCTGGTTAGGGATGAGCAAACAGTTTGGTATTGGGAACTAGCAGCCGATGCTCAGACGAGCGCTACTTGAGTACCCAGAAAAATGCTCAAGTTCCCCATTGACTCCCATTATACTCAGGTACTAGAATCGCACTCATCTGAGCATCAGCTGCTCGTGAATAGCACCTGCATACCCGTCATGAGTGTGTCACGATTAACAGACAGTCTTGTGGTGTCCAACTATAGAAGGTCGCTGCGATTGGCTGCACAAACTGCTCCATGACCTTCTATTCTTCCTGCTGTGGTGTAAATGGTATCTTATCTGCTTGAGGTTAATCCCTTTCCTTGTAGGACCCTGTGAATATCCTCATCTTTCAGCTGTTAATCATCATTTCCCCTTGTGTCCTTAGGGGTACTTCTCACATAGCGAGATCGCTAGCAAGATCGCTGCTGAGTCACAGGTTTTGTGACGTACCAGTGACCTCATCAGCGATCTCGCTGTGTGTGACACTAAGCAGCGAACTGGCCCCTGCTGAGAAATCACTGATCGTTACACACTATTCTGGTTCATTTTTTTGCTTGCTGGTCTCCCGCTGTGCAACACACATCGGTGTGTTTGACGGCGGGAGACTAACTAGCACCAACATCGATATTTACCCCGATTACCAGCGTACACCGCTTAGCGCTGGCTCCCTGCATACGTAGCCAGGGTAAATTATCGGGTAACTAAGCAAAGCACTTTGCTTAGTAACCCGATGTGTACCCTGGCTACGTGTGCAGGGAGCCAGCACTAAGCAGTGTACGCTGGTAACAAGGGTAAATATCGGGTAACCAAGCAAAGCGCTTTGCTTAGTTACTCGTTATTTACCCTGGTTACCAAGCGCAGAGTCGCTGGTGAGATATGCCTGATTGACAGCTCACCAGCGACCATGTAGAGACGCACCAGCGATCCTGACCAGGTCGTATCATAGTCGGAATCGCTGGTACGTCGTTTAGTGAGACGTTACCCTTAAATACCCACATTTTGCGTTGGTGTTTGCTGGTGATCGAGTTATATTACTATCCAGGCCTTGGATGCAAGCAGTTGGCTTGTATTCATCTGAAGAAACATTGCTGTTTTGTACTGTTCCACTCCCTGAGTATTCTTGGAGATAAGTAATCTGTTCACTGCCCCCTGTTTTGTAGTCCCTGTGTCTTTAGAACTTAGTGGGATTATCTAAGCGCTCATCCCATCCCTTCCTTGCCTAGGGGCCAGTTCAGGGTCAGCCAGGGCCAGGTGTCCTGCTCGGAGCATAGGTAGGGAACCTATCTAGGGTGGTCAGGGGAGCAAAGAGCCAGTGGAAGGTTTGGTCAGGGTAACAATCTCCCCCTTCCCTAGACACAGGGTTTCAACTCCCTGTCGCTATACGCGTGATACGTCCCCAAACCTACTGTGACATTTCCTGGTATTTGGCTTTGACAAAACTATTTCCCAAGTGGATATTTCACATCTAATGTGATTCTATGGGGAAAATCTGCACATAAAGCTCATCAGACCTGGAAAAGAAATGAACAGGCTACAGATTTCAAAACCCGCACCGCAGGTCAGTTTACACAGCATTAAAATAAAAAAAAAAATAAAAAAAAAAAAAAGCACAGTGGGCATCAGATTTTTAGAATTTGCATCCACTTTGCTAGAGCTGTAGCGTCAAAAACATGGGAACTTAAAAAAGGGTGTTTTCCATGAACAAAGTTAATTTCAAAGTTGATTGTTATCAATAAATCTTGGAATATTTTCCACATCTGGATGTGTAAAAAAAGAAAGGTCATGTGCGGAGATAATTTTGTATATGTGCCTCTGCTATGTACTGTGTAATGGATGTGTCTGACCGTACAGGGACATGGTCTGATCATAACACATCTCCTGGGCTGGGGAGGAAGTAAAAGAGTAGAGACATTACAGTACAGGATCCCAGATGATTCTTTCGGTGAGGTAAAAGTTTTCCTGCCGATTTAAAAAAAAAAAAAAAAAAGTTTTACCTCAAAGAAAGAATTATTTGGATCACATACTGTGCTATCTGTATACTCTTTTGCGTCCTCCCCGGTCCAGGAGCGGTGGTAGGATCAGACTACGTCCCTGTACGGTCAGACACGGCCATTACACAGTACTGTACATAGCAGGGGCACATATATAAGATCTCCACCGCACAGGAACATTTTTTTATATTTAAACACATCCAATTGTGGAAACATTATTCTAAGATCTATAGATTAAAATTAACTATTGTTTACCCTTCGTTCCAACAAGTTGGATGGGATTTATAGAAATCTGATGCCCTCTGTTTTGTAGTTTTTTTGTTTCCGCTGTGCAAACGGATCTGCATTTCTGCTGCACATGTAATTTGCACAGGACTGTCAATAAAGTTGTCAAAGTCAAATATCAGGAAGTATCAAAAACAAAAGCAGCTTCATTTAAAACATTACATACCAAAAAGACAAAAAAACACAAGTAATCTATTAAGTGCAGAAAATCTGCAATATTAAAAACGCACAAAATACTAATTGTGGGCTCTTAGGCCCCTTTCACAATGCGTTTTACCTTCCGCTCACAGGTCCCGTCAGAGCATCCGTCTGAACCGCCCCTCCCCCACTCTGCAAAGTGTGTTCCGGACGCATGTGCCCGACAGGGCCATTCACTGTTATGGAGCGCACTGCGTTAGCGTGTGCTCTGTTTTGTGCCATTTTTTGCATATATACGTTTCTGCAGATGAACACCCGAACGTAGTGGACTACATTCCGGTGACAGTCTGTATAAACGTATATATGCAAAAAATGGCACAAAACAGAGCACACGCTAACGCAGTGCGCTCCATAACAGTGAATGGCCCTGTCGGGCACATGCGTCCGGAACACACTTTGCAGAGTGGGGGAGGGGCGGTCCGGACGGATGCTCCGACGGGCCCTGTGAGCGGAAGGTAAAACGCAATGTGAAAGGAGCCTAAAGCTGGGTTTACACACTGCAACATCTCAAACGACATCGCTGTAACGTCACCGGTTTTGTGACGCAATAGCGATGTTGTTTGCGATGTTGCAGTGTGTGAAACCTATCAGCGACCCGGCCCCTGCTGTGAAGTTGCTGGAAGTTGCTGATCACTACAAGTCATTCAGGACCATTCCTAGGTCCTTTGTTTCCCGCTGTGCCGCATGAAGTTTCAGTGTGTGAATCCTTTTCAGCGACTTTGTTAGCAACTTCCCTTTCAAAAGGCTGCTTATCAACGTCCCCAACAACCAGCTAGGTCGCTCTGCAGGTCCGGATCGCTGGTAAGTTGTTGGCCAGGTTTGCCGGTTTGACAGCTCACCAGAGACTTAGCAGAGACTTAGGGAGGTCGCTGTTACGTCACAAAACCGGTGACGTTACAGCGATGTCCTTTGCGATGTTGCAGTGTGTAAACCCAGCTTTAGGGTACTTTCACACTTGCGTTCAGCGCAGTCCGTCACTATGGAGAATAGCGCAGTCCGTCAACGCACTGCGCTATTCAACATAGACTTGTATGGATGACGCACTGTAACGCAAGTGTCAGCGTTGCATCTGCTGGACGACGCAGCGTCGTTATTTTGACGCTGCGCCGGGCGGAAGGAACGCAGCATGTAACTTTTTTTGAGCGGCAGAAACCTTTATTTTTTCACTGCGCATGCTCATTTTTTAATTTTTTTTTTTTAAATCGCAGAAACTTTATTTTGTTTCTCGGTGGCCGAACATTCAGCTGAGCGCCCGGCCGCCGGCATGTGAGAGCGCTCAGGTGAGCACCCGGCGGCCGGGTGATCAGCTAATTGTTCACAATAGTCTGCTGCCGGTAAAACTGTAAAGAAGAAAAAAAAAAAAAAGCTTCCCGTTGTTTTGTACAATCTGTTGCATCTGTTGTGCCATTATATGCAACGCATCCGTTGCATCCGTCACACAACGAAATGCAACGGATACCGTTCAACGCAAGTGTGAAAGCAGCCTTAGCCTAAGGCACTGAAGTGTTCCCCAGTTCTGGAGCACTAAGCAAATTTTGCTTTCCGAAATCAAGGAAAGGAGGCTTTTGTGACTTGTACACAGATATGGACGGTATAGTCTAGAAGTCACATGCGTTTCTCTTGTATCTTGCACCATTACATTACCACTTCCTGGTGACAAATCTGTGACCTTTTGCCATTTTTTTCATTCAAGGCCAGACATAACAAATCAGGAAGTGTCACAATTCATACCCCACGAGAGGCAGGGAAAATTCACATACTATTAATAAAAGATGGTCTTGTGGGACTACAAGTAGCAGCAGGCGTCTCTACCCAACAGAATGGGAATCATTTTCAGACATGGATCAGGTCATTATGGGCCTGCGGTTTTCTACCTCTCGTATGTTCTCAAGAATAAACTATAAAAATCGCAGGACGAGCTGTGAGACTATTCCGCCATCTGTTAACCCTCCTGTAGGGTCAGGAGACACCTGTCCGCTGTCTTCGAGGAATTATATACAAGGTTTTGGGACTGATTGAGAAATGATATAGGGTCTGTGGTGCTCGTGTCCCTTTTGCTTTTTGTATTGTTGCTGCCAAGGGACAATATACAGTATATCAAATCTAGCATGCAACTAAAAGATTTTTCTAGGCCAAGTTCACACGAGAAAACAATTAAAAAAAAAAAAAAAAAACTGGAAAAGAAGATTTTTCTTCTGAATTGTCATCCGTATTGCATCGTTTTTAAACATCACCGTCTAATAAAATTTTTAAAAGCAAGCACAATTTCCTATATTAAGGCAAGGATCCGAAAAAAAATATGTATAGGACAAAAAAATAAAAGGCGTATTAAGGCGAAGGGCCATAGATGAGACTTTAGGAGTTTTTGAGGAGTCAAAAAAAAAAAATCAGCATCTTATAATTCAAGAGTGGACAAAATTTATAGAAATCTCCTGCCCACTGGGCTTCATTTTTAGGGCATGTGCGCACACTATAGTTTTGTTTCCTCGCAAAAAAAAACCAAAAAAAAAACAGACCATTTGGCAGAAAAACGCACCCTCTGGCCGAACAAATGCATCGAAATGTATTGAAAACCGCATGCATTTTTGACGCGTTTCTTCACTATATTCAATGGAAAAACGCAGGGAAAAACACAAAAAGTAGTGACATGCTGCTGCTTTTTACTGTACCCAAAACTGCAGGCAATAAAGAAGCAACGTGCGCACAGCACTTAAGGCTAGTTTCACACTTCCGTTGGGCGAAATCCGCTGGGTCCGTTGCTGCGTCGTTTTGACGCATCCGTTATTTTTGTGGTGTCAACAGATGCAACGGATCCGTTATTTCACAGGAATCCGTTAGCTGATTCCTGTGAAATATCAGACCCGTTGCATCCGTTTGGCGTCCGTCAAACGGAATGCGTCTGCTCTTTTTTTTTTAATTTTTTTCATTCTGGGCATGCTCAGTAGAAATTAGCGGAATCCAGCAGCGGATTCTGTTGTAAAGCACTTTGCAACGGAATCCGCTACCATAGGGAGCCATTATAAATTTTAACGGAAGCAACGGAATCCGCTGGTAGGCGTCATTTTGACATTTTGATCAAATAACGTTACATTCAGCGTTGCTTCCGCTGGGTGGAAGCAACGGAGCGTCATCCAACGGAAGCAACGCAGGTACTTTTGGCACAATCAGTCATCAATGCAAGTCTATGGGAAACAGCGGAATCAGTTAACGGATTCCGCTGATTCCCAAGACAGTGGATTGCGCAAAAAAAAATGGAAGTGTGAAAGTACCCTAAGAAGTCTCAGACTTTGCTGGGGAAGGAAATGCATGCAGTTTAGGGCCACAAACTGCCCCAAAACTGCACCCAAAAACGCAGCATAAACTATTGTGTACACACAGCGCCTTATCCGGCGTAAACTGACGTTTCAAATCCGCAGAATGTCAATTTCTTTTGTGGGAACACTGATTTTTATTGGCAGACTTTCCCCATAGATTTATATTAGGTGCAAAAAATGCTGCAGATAAGAAACTGATATATGTATTTAATGCGGTTCTGTGGAAGTGCACCAAAAAAAATGCATGTAATTTGCACATCAAAGCTTTGTCACAGCGAAATACCAAAAAGTATCAAAAACAAAGCAGCTCTATTAACAGCATAACATATCAAAAAGACAAAATCCACAGCATAAAAAAAAAGCGATAAAAATGCATGTAGAAAAAAATGCAATAAAAAAACCAAAATGCAAATAATCTAGTGCAGAAATTCTACAATATCAAAAGCTCATTGTGGGAATGTAGCCTTAAAAAAATAAAATAAATATTAGATCGCAAATTAAGAGATGTATGACTTTGGCTATAGGGAAATTAGCCCAAATAAATGAAAAATGAAGAACACTGAATTAGTGATAAAATATATCTGTTACTACTTTACAATATAGTGATTAAAGACATTTAATAATTAGGAGCGATGACAAAGCGTTAGCAGCCTGGGAGCCTCACTTCACCAATAGTAATTGGCTATAAAAGATTAAGAAATAAATAAAAAATCTGATGTCACAAGATAAATGAATATCGCCTGCCTCTAGAAGGAAGACAGATAGGAGAAGCAGGGAGTAATACGGACAGGCCTGGGACACATCGAGGGCCAGCTCTAAGAATAGGCTACGTCTGCAATCTGGGCCGGATTACACCAGCGACCGGCTGCCAAGTGTATTGTGTGAAAGTGACAGAAAAGTTTTAAAAAAAAGTCATAAAATTCTTAACATTGAGATTGGGGGGGAAAGTGTAAAAGACAAAAGGTCCCCTCCTCAATTAACAATTGTACCTTACCGCAGCCCAAGAGGATAAGAAACCTTAAGAAGCAGAACCAGGGACGGAGAGAGCACAAGAGCTTTCCGGCCAACACAGAGAGGCACTGAAATGTGAGAGGAGGCCTATGAGTCAATTTCCCCAACGCTGCAGCTCCAGTCAGGGGACAGCTGCACTGATACTGGCCTCCTAAATATAGTCTAGGAATGTTCGGGGGGTGGAAAGCCACATCATGTCCTGCAGTTGCTGGGTCCCCCCTCGGTTTACCCACCTTGGTCTACCAGTGGGCAGGGAGAGGTTTCCTCTGAGCGACTGTGGGTAGGGGGCAGATGCAAAAATGAAACGTTCCACACAGGAAGGAAATAAAAGAGAAGACACAGGCACTTTTACCAGTGTTGTGGTGCGCTGTATCATTAACCATTGGGCTGCCAGGCTGTATACACCCAGAAGCTTCATCGCCACTGGTATACTCATAGGGGGTCAGACATTACATACATGTGGCACACATACATATACACACACACACACACACACATATACATACATACACATATTATATATATATATATATATATATATATATATATATATATATATATATATATATATATATATATATATATATATATATATATATATATATGTATATATATATACACATATATACAAACATACATACATACACATATACACACACATACACGTGTGTGTGTGTGTGTGTGTGTGTGTGTGTGTGTGTGTGTGTGTGTGTGTGTGTGTGTGTGTATGTTGTATGTATATGTAATAGTAGTGTCCCATAAGAAAGTGCCTACTCCAAGAGACATGTAAAACTGGAAAACAGAACAGTCGCATGGAGTAATCTTAAAATAATTTGCGGCAAAAATGACAGCCCAGAGGGAATTGAACAGTACACCTATATGGCATCCCCCAGGAATAGACCGTAATTTGCCGCAAATTATTTTAAGATAACTCCATGCGACTGGTGGCATTGCAGCTTATATATAATAGAATCCATTACTGGTTGGTTCTGTGTGGCAGGGGTTGTCCCCACAATTCATACTCCCTTACATAACACCTCCCTTTTTTGTTTTCTCACCGAAGGTTTTGACCTTTTCTATTGATGTAATTGTGTATCAATTTATATGTATTTTAATGAATAAAATGGAATTTTCTACATATGGTTATTGCCTTATCTCCCTTTTTTCTCCAGTTTTACACACATATACATACATATATACACACACACACACACACACACACACACACACACACACACACACACACATATATATTCCCCTTTCATTATATTTCTGTTACCATGAAAGCAGCGGGATTAGATTGATAAAAATAAAGACAACATATAAATGCATCCTTTTGCCATCTCACCCACATGTTAAAAAAGAAATCCGTGAACATTATTACCTGGGATGATGCTGCAACAACACTGCGTAGGATTCAGACATACCGCATTCAGCTCTCACACAACCGTGGCGGTCCACTGCTGGACTATTGTAATTTGTAATCCATGGAGCTAATGTCCCAACACTGACCTGTCTGTCTGAACCCTTAGGCCAAAAATCCAACAAAAAAGACTTTTGGGCTTTAATCATACGGCTATTACAATGATTCATCCTGGCACCCTGATTACATCTGTAAGTCGCTGCCTAATGAGCCTACCAACCAAAGGTAACAGCATACCCACAATACTTTCAGATGGGATCATAAAATCCAAGTCGGCCCAGAACATAAATCCGTAATACAGATGAAATGTGCTCAGGAGAGCCCCGTCCTGGACACGCTTGGCCTCTACTCCATTTATTGTCCATGGCACTAAAGGAAGAAAAACAAAACAGTAGAGTGCTTCACTATGTCTAGCAGTCCCATAGACCATGAATGGAGCCTTTGCTCGGTTCAAGATGGGGCTCGGGTTCTCTGTTCTCGGGATTATAGGTGGTTTCTGCAATCAGTATATTATGCCCCACTATATGTATGGGGATAACACAGGCCACATTTAGATGTTTGAGTACCAAGGTCCGTGAGGCAGCCTCATAGAAATATTTACAACAGACAAGATCAATTCAGGATACAAGGACCACGAGTTAGACATGACTGAATTCGGCCTATTTTGGGAAAAAACATTCCAATGGCAGATGAATTTTATAGTCCACAAGTTTATCCTCCACTTAGGGTGCTTATACAGAGATGTCCATGGTTGCTTGTGTACGGGTGCTCTGTTCCTTGAATTACTGAAGCCAAAAAAAAAAAACCCAACAAATTGAAGCACTTTCCACTCACTGGTACTTGAAAGCTCAATCCTGATAAAAGCCCTTAGCAGAGCCGGCCTATTGTTAGAGCTTTTATTAGTCTTGTGTGCCTAGCAATGCTTAAGCGGATTTTTCAGTTACGCTACATGCTGGATTTGTTAAAAATCACAGAACGGAAGCCCAATAATGCGTGAAGCAGAGGCCACAGGCACGGGCTCACTGCACCATCTTGTGGCAGCATGTGAGCACTACAACACATCATGTCTTCTATAAAGTACTGGAATAAACAGGTTTATAATAATAAAAGAAAAAAAAAAAGTGAATCGACAACTGATTAAAGATCTCAAAAGTTTATTTTGCTTAGAAATAATATTTAACGGTGTATCCCCAAGTAAATCTTCATACCAAACTGTACGTGGTACATAAAGAATAACACCATGGCTGGCCACTATTTATTTATATACTGCATTTTTTCCAGTTTTTCCCCTTTGCAGGATCAATATTTAAAGGGAACCTATCAGCAGAAATTTTGCACTAAACCTAAAAAAGTTTCCCCCTCTGCAGCTCCTGGGCTGCATTGTAGCAAGGTTCCTGTTTTTATTGTGCCCCCTTTTAGATCAAAATAAAGACTTTATAAAGTGGTACCTTTTCCTATGCAAATCTTGTTAATCGTACACGGGGGCGGGCTGTCTGGTGTCCGTTATTCTGCCTCCTGCTGCTTTACGCCGTCCCCCATCGCTCAATTTCATACTTCAGGACGCCGCCCAGTGCGCCCAAGGTCTCGCGCATGCGCTGTGCCACTCTCGCGGTACCGTGTACTGTGCACAGTGTGACCGCTGGTGACGTGTTGCGCAGGCGTGAGATTATGGGCGGCACTGTGATTTTCATCAAGTACCCGCCCATAATCTCGTGCCCACGCTTTCCCCTCTGCCTCCACCGTTCTGCGCAAGCGCTGGCCAGATGACCCACGTCACCTTTCTCATCTTGGTAAGAGGTGATGTGGATTCATCTGGCCAGCGCTTGCGCAGAACGGTGGAGGCAGAGGGGAAAGCGCGGGTACTTGTTGATGAAAAACACAGCGCCGCCCATAATCTCACGCCTGCGCAACACGTCACTAGCGGTCACACTGTGCAGTCCCGCTAGAGTGGCACGGCACATGCGCGAGACCTCGGGCACACGGGGCAGCGTCCTGAAGTATGAAATTGAGCGATGGGGGACGGCGTAAAGCAGCAGGAGGCAGAGTAACTGACAACAGAAAGCCCGCCCCCGTGTATGATTAACAAGATTTGCATAGGAAAAGGTACAACTTTATAAAGTACTTATTTTGGTCTAAAAGGGGGCACAATAACAACAGGAACCTTGCTAGAATGCAGCCCAGGAGCTGCAGAGGGGGAAACTTTTAAGTTTAGTGCAAAATTTCTGCTGACAGGCTCCCTTTAATTTGCAATCCACTGGGGCTGGTGAAAGGAGGCGAGCTGCAGTGATCTCTGCCATACACAACACAGAGGGATTCTTGTTCATTTATTTTTCAGCAGAGACAATCAACAGCAACATGGAGGATATACAGCAGTGATCTATCTGGATATATGCAAGTTCTGGGGATAGGTAATGACTTGCTACATACGGTATTTACAAAGGCTGAAAACAAGACCTAGATCCATATAGTTCACCCTTCCTCCACCAATTATATATTTTTGTCACTAAATAATTTATAACCAATAAGGCTATTTGTACTGAGGAAATCACCAGCCCTTTTTTAAAAGATGTTCTAGTATCTGCCATTACTGCCTCTTGTGGTCGGCATTCCACAGTCTGACTGCTCTAACTGTAAAGAACCCTTTCCTATTTAGCTGCCGGAATTACCAGTCTTCCACTCGCAGTGAGTGCCCCCTGGTCCTTAGTATTGTCTTTGGAAGGAATAAGTCATGCGCCAGTCCTTCATATTGGCCATACATGTATTTATACGTATAAATGAGATGTCTTTTTTCTAAGCTAAACAAATGTAACTTTTGCAACCTCTTATCATATGGGCGACCTCCATTCCTTGCAATATTCTAGTTGCCCGCCTATGATGTGGCCTTACAAGTGATTTATAGAGGGGTAACAATACGTTGGGATCCCGGGATTTAATCTCTCTTTTTATACACTCTAGAATCTTGTTTGCTTTTGCAGCTGCTGCTTGACATTGAGTGCTGCTGCTCAGCTTATTTGTAACCAGAATTCCAAAGTCCTTCTGTTCTGTAGTCCCGAATTTTCTTCCATTTAATGTATATGCAGCTATAGGATTACTCCGTCCTAGGTGAATTACTTTACATTTATCCACATTAACACTCATTTGCCAAATACCTGCCCATTCTGACATCTTATCCAGATCTTTTTGTAATATTGTACTATTAAAGTCAGTTTGTAATATCCTACATAGTTTGGTATCATCAGCAAAAGATTAACACTACCTATAAATCCCATAAAGAAATTAAAAATCTTCAGTCCTAGCACAGATCCCTGCAGTCCCTACTGCTGATTATAACTCATTTAGAGAATGTACCATTTGTTTCTTATTTTTTAGCCAACTCCTTCCACATCTGCAGCTTCAGTATAATGCTATTATGTGGTACTGTATCAAATAGGATAAGCTTTATTTAGATACAAATGCCAGTTTCTACTCCCTGCTGCTCCTCGCCTGTAGGCGGATTTCTCTGATAATAGAGATGAGCGGACCCATGGAATTTTCGGTTCTGTGGGGTCAGCTAGACTTTATCTAAGGCTCTGTTCTAGACCTGAACCTCATTCGAAGTAACTAATTGGGCAGTTCGGGTCTCAGCCCACAAACCGCAAGCCATGAACAGAGCATTTCTAAGGGGAGGGTGGGATTTCTCATTTTTTCGATGTTTGCTCGAGTTGATTGCATACGCACAGCACCCAAACTCCAAAACTCCAACACTGAATTTTTTGGTAAGGTATCAATTCGGTACAAACACTGCACTATAAAGTTCGGGTCCGCTCAACTCTACAAATATTATCAAGTGCCTTAAAACAGTCTCTCTCTCATTATTCTGGCATAAGGCTTTTTTTTAACTTTCTGCAAAGTCAAAAGTTTACATACTATGCCTTTAATATAAACACGATCAAAGACCAAAAGGGAAAAATTCAGTGGATACATTATATAACCCAAAATTCTTTAATGTAATTCCCTAAATATAGGATAAATCATCCGGGAAAACTCCATCTATACAATTTCTTAAACACACACATAGGAGTACTGTTTCCATAAAATATAACAATCTTTATTGAAATTCAAAAAAACATACATACATATGTACATTAAAATATAATTGTTCATCAATAAACAAGGTATATAGAGGTATAAGGAGAACTTCTACCAGCAATCACCCCCCACATTAGTATATGTATGGGTCCTAGTCAATAAATGCAATCAAAATATGCATAATCTATGATGGCAGCAGTAATAAGGTATCTGCCTCAATAATAAAGTGTCTTCCTTAATAGACCAGACTAACAAATCTACTGCACGTGTATAGAAAAAATCAAGCTCAAAGACTGTCCAAGGGCAATTACCAAACTGTATAATGAATAACAAGAGAATTTATCAGAAGATCAAGGCTTACCCATATTATGGACAGAAAGAGGCAAAAGACCCAAACAGTGGGGGGAAGAAGAGCAGCTCCCAGTCCTGAACGCATATCGCTCTCGCTTCCTCAGCAGGCTGGAGGCAAGGGTGGAAGCGAGGAAGCTTGTTATATTTTATGGAAACAGTACTCCTATGTGTGTGTTTAATACACATTTCTTATCATACTATGCCTTTAAACCATATGGGACAGCCCGCATGATGATGTCATGTCTTTGGAAGCTTCTGATAGGTTTATTGGCAACATCTGAGTTAGAGAACCAACTGTGGATGTATTTTAATGCACACCTGAAACCCACTGCTTCTTTGTGTAGCAGCATGGCAAGTCCAAAGGAATCAGCCAAGATCTCAGGAAGAGAATTGTGGACTTCCATAAGTCTGGTTCATCCTTGCGTTTAATTTCCAGATATCTGATGGGAATGTCCAGCCATCATACCGCTCAGGAGGGAGACAAGTTCTTTGTAACAGAGATGAACGTGCTTTGGTCAGACATGTGCATATCAACCCGAAAGCAAAAGATATTGTGAAGATGCTGGCGGAAGCTGGTAAGATTGTGTCATTATCCACAGTGTGTGTGTGTGTGTGTGTGTGTGTGTGTGTGTGTGTGTGTGTGTGTGTGTGTGTGTGTGTGTGTGTGTGTGTGTGTGTGTGTGTGTGTGTGTGTGTGTGTGTGTGTGTGCGTGCGTGCAAGAGCGGGTCAAAGCGCGGAACCGGAAGTGTGTGCGGTGAGTATTTGCTCGTACAGCAAGGCTTGCTCATAAACTGAGTTACAAATTTACAGCAAGCTTTGCTCGTATAGCGAAATGCTCGCAAACCGGGTAACTTGTAAACCGAGGTTCCACTGTATTAGACTGAACAATAAAACATACTGATCCTGAAAGGTCTCCTTACGCCCTGTTTATGGATAACATTTGTATTGTACTACAAAGTCCCCTGACAGATTCCCTTTAAGGGGGATACATCATGCAAAGATAAAAGCTGACCGCATTAAGGTTGGGGTTAAACTCTAACCTGAACTTAGTTTCCCCTCAACGGTTGACATTGCATTTAATTTCACACAAGGGTTTATGTCAGTTTACACACTGGTAGCATTACTGGTATGTGATATTAGAGCTATAACGTGATATACACTGTATAATAATTTCACAAAGTCTACACATAACCACCAGTGCACAGATCCGGTTATTGCCACTAGAGGGCGACAACACACAGCATTTAGACCTTCACTAGTTCTACACAAATTCTTCTGTGGCTTTTTATCCTTTTATGGGGATTTTCGGAATTTTAGAATTCCAGAAATATGAATGAATTCTATTTTTTTTTTTTTTTTTAGATCCCATATACAATATGACATTCTTCTATCTGTGAAGATCATAGTTATGATAACACAGACATTAACTTTGAAAAACCATCGCTGAAACAAAAAAAAAAAAAAATGACCATCATTTTAAGAGAACATGAGCTTCATCTCGACGGCAGGAAATTGATTTTCAATGCAATAATGCGCCTCGAGATGTGCACACGTTTATTATTTGGAGAGCATATTACCTTCATATTTGTAGCCAAAACCAGGAGTGGTGATAAATACAGAAGTGGTGCTCGTGTTTCTATTATACTTTTCATCTGATTGTTCCACTCCTGGTTTTGACTACTAAAACGTAAAGGGAATCTGTCACCAGGTTTTTGCTCCCCCCATCTGAGAGCAGCATAATGTAGAGACAGAGACCCCGATTCCAGCGATGTGTCACTTTTTCTTTTTCTTATGAACATGTTTATGGAAGCAGTTGGCAGTCGTATGAGGCATGGATAGCATTAAACTGATATTTTTTTTATCTATCAGGAAATTTTTGCTCCCCCCATCTGAGAGCAGCATAATGTAGAGACAGAGACCCTGATTCCAGCGATGTGTCACTTACTGAGCTGTTTGCTGTCATTTTGATAAAATCAATGTTTTCTCTGCTGCAGATCTAGCAGTTATACAGAGCTCATGAATATGCTGGAGTACCTGGCAGCAGGGCAAGTAGTCCTCTAATGATAATCTACTGCTGATTAAACAATGTTCTCAAAACTACACTAAACAGCCCAGTAAATGACAGTGCTGGAATCAGGATCTCTGTCCCTATGTTATGCTGCTATCAGACTAGGTGACAAAAACCTGGTGACAGATTCCCTTTAAATAAAATAGTCACTGAATACTCAACATGTGCACGTGGCCTTGTAAGAAATTTATTTTATTTCACAAAAGAGAAATATCAGCACAGAAAAACTGAAAAAAAAAACAAACAAAAAAAAAAAAAAACAAAAAGAGAAAATAGAGTGAAGGACATTTCTTGAAAAATAGAATATTTTCTATGATGCTGAACAATAGGGCTTAGCCAACAAGAAGAAGTAATCAGTGTTGGATCCGATTTTTATTTAAGATAACTGTTATCGTCGACATCTAAGGTAAATATGTAAAATGATACAGTATGGGGACCGAACGATCATATTAGCCAACCATAGGCACTCATCATTGCTTGGGACAGGTGAGAGTGCTGAAGGACTGGTTATATAGTCAAATCGGGAGCTTGTTAAAGTGGGTAGATGGATTGAGGTTGCACATCTTCATTCGCCATAATAAGCACCAGCTGAAATGACGCACAGAGGTGTAACAATTGTAGCTGCATCTGTGTGTCCCGGGTCTGCAAACCCAGTGGATGTGACAGCAGGACTCCGCTCGCTTCACTCGCATGCACAGCACTGTGCCGTATATGCAATCATGGCTGTATCATGTGTGAGGGGCTGTGCTGCCATCACATCTTCATCAGCGAGGCATGCCACAGCCGCCCTTGTGCTGCGGGCAATCTAGAATCTTCTCTGGTGCCCAAGGGACTCTCTGCTCAGGGGATTCTCTTCCTAACTTATCAGTCTTGAAATCAGCTTCTCCATACAGGCATATTATGGCCTGACTGAGCACAGAGGCATAAAGATTGCAGAAGGTTCGGCCGCTACCGGGCTCATGTGGGAGGGGGCCCGCTGACGCCAGCGCCCATTTCAGCTGGATGAGCGTCAGAGGAAAATCAGAGGCTGATGTTGGTGTGCTCCTCGTAGGTGCATGACAGACTTTCTGCATCACAAATAACAGGCACAAAGATGTCAGCTTCCAGCCTCTGCGCAGGCTACCAAAGAGGATGCCACACGCCATGAGTGCAGAGGAAGACCATAATGTAATAAAGTTAGCGAACAGCAGCAGAACAGGGTACATACATAACTAGGAAGAGGCCCAGGAGGAGGGATACATACCAGGAAGGGGCCCGGGAGAAGGGACACATATACCAGGAAGGGGCCCGGGAGAAGGGATACATACCAGGAAGGGGCCCGGGAGAAGGGATACATACCAGGAAGGGGCCCGGGAGAAGGGACACATATACCAGGAAGGGGCCCGGGAGAAGGGACACATATACCAGGAAGGATCTCGGGAGAAGGGACACATATACCAGGAAGGGTCTCGGGAGGACAGACACATATACCAGGAAGGGTCTCGGGAGGACAGACACATATACCAGGAAGGGTCTCGGGAGGACAGACACATATACCAGGAAGGGGCCCGGGAGGACAGACACATACCAGGAAGGGGCCCGGGAGGACAGACACATACCAGGAAGGGGCCCGGGAGGACAGACACATACCAGGAAGGGGCCCGGGAGGACAGACACATCAGGAAGGGGCCCGGGAGGACAGACACATACCAGGAAGGGGCCCGGGAGGACAGACACATCAGGAAGGGGCCCGGGAGGACAGACACATACCAGGAAGGGGCCCGGGAGGACAGACACATACCAGGAAGGGGCCCGGGAGGACAGACACATCAGGAAGGGGCCCGGGAGGACAGACACATCAGGAAGGGGCCCGGGAGGACAGACACATACCCAGGAAGGGGTCCAGAACTAGGGACATATATATATATATATATATATATATTATAAATATATATATATATATATATATATATATATATATATATATATATATTATAAATATATATATTATAAATTATATATATATATATATATATATATATATATATATATATATATATATATATATATATATATATATTATACATATACACACACATATGTATCAGGATAGTGCACATTACTACATAATAGGCAGGAACAAGTTTATCTTTAAAGGATTAAGAATGCTACAATGGCCCATACATCTGAACATGCAGGTCAAAATCTTGCTGGAGCCAGACTCTAGTTTCGCCACTGAATGAACAGTAGTACAACACTGATAGACTTCTATGGTACCTCCACATACCTCAGATTTCGAGAATATACACTGTATTGGTTTTTCATCTTCCAGGTGAGTATTAAAACAAATGTTGCATGCCCATTAGATGTTATACTTTATGAGCACTGCTGCCAGGGGAGAATACCACCATAATAATGTGCCAAGCAGAGGCACCATGTGACGGCACCTGCCAGGGGGATTTACTTTACTATTTAGTTTACTATTTCTCTTCCACAATATGGTATACTTGATCAGAGGCCCCAGGAAGGGATCGGATCCCTATCCCAGGTCTATTCAGCTGTACATGGGTGGGTCCATCACCTTGTTGAATAGACAACTGAAAAAGAAAAAAAGGTATTTCCGTGAAAGACCATAAAATGTCTTTTTTTGTTGTCCCTATGACAACCCAAGCAGCTGACAAAAGTCCGCCAGACCGGTTTTTCTGTCCTTTCCCATCTTGATAGTCCAGTTACAAAAGTATTTTGTTTTGCAAGTGACTTCTCGCTGATGTTTCCCAGAAGTAGAAATTAACAGAAGGGCTAAACCTTTCCCAATGAGGAGAATGAACAAACAATAAATGGTCACTGAGGCGCTGGAAAAATAACATTTTGAGTTCTGCTCAGTCAGAAAGTCAACACAATAGTCCCGATATATAGTTACAGAAAAAACTACATGTATACAGTGGGGAAAATAAGTATTTGATCCCTGCCGATTTGCAAGTTTTCCCACCTACAAGACAGGAGAGGTCTGTAATTTTTATTGTAGTACACTTCAACTGTGACCGACAGAATAACAAAAAAAAATCCAGAAAATCACATTGTATGATTTTTTACATACTTATTTCATGCAAATAAAATGTAAATGAATTATTTGATCACCGAACCAACCAATAAGAATTCTGTCTCTCCCAGATCTATTTTTTTTTCTTTTTTTATTTCTTTAGAAGCCCTCCTACTCCTATACTTGTCTATTTCATCAATCACACTCCAACCTCTCCACCATGGCCAAGACCAAAGAGCTGTAAAAAAACACTAGGGACAAAATTGTAGACCTGCACAAGTCTAGAATGGGCTACAGGACAATAGGCAAGCAGCTTGGTGTGAAGGCAACAACTGTTGGCACAATTATTAGAAAATGGAGGAAACATAAGATGACTGTCAATCTTGTAAAAATTAAAGACTTTTTCATTTTTCGTAGGTGGGAAAACATGCAAAATCAGCAGTGTATCTAATATTAATTTTCCACACAGTAGGTGATGTTCACATGTCATCGATACACTGCAAGTTTTTTGTGTAAAATCACCTATTACAGTAGTAACATTGCCAATTAGCCTTTTCCAGAAAGTGGCAGCACATCACCACCAGCAGTCGGCTGACTGGTATTTTTTTCCGACTCCCCAATAAGTGATCTCA